>NW_009929804.1:152762-174817 GCF_000696875.1 Nestor notabilis | reverse complement strand
AAAGAGTGCATGTAGGAAATAATTCTTAGGTTATGTGAGTATCGAGTGCACGCTGGCCTAATGTTTGTCATCCTTAAGCTTTGCTGAAAGACCTTTCAGCACAAAAGCACTGAAGGATCACCTTCAGTGGGACTATTTTAAAGAACATTTATATAGTAGGTTGTTTATGGTATTAAAAGTGACAAACAAATATTTAATATGTTGACACTTATTTACTAAATGTTATTAAATTAATATGCTTAATGTTGTCCCATGTATATTTTTATGTTTTGATAAATTGTATTTAGTCTTTCCCATAATGACCTTGATAATGAAATGCATAAACTGTTATTATCTCAACAGCATAGATAATATACCTTAGTCTTTACTGAGATTCTTCTCTGAATGCTTTTTATCAAGGAATTCATTGTTTTGGAAAAGAATATTAAATATGTTTTCATTTAGTAGGTAATATTAATTTGATAGATTAATATATTCCATTTTAAATAAAAAAAGTATCAGCTTTGGAGAATTTTTTTTGGTAGTGTCCCGGGAAAGTAGTGTTTGCTATGCTAATGGCAGCATCTTTTAGTTAAATCTATTAATCTAATATCCTTGCCAGAATAAAAAAGAAAATTTATGAAGAAAATAAAATAGAGGAAAGGGTCTACTACTAAATGAATGATACAAAGATCAGAGTAAGATTTCATTTCCCAAAAGGTAATCGTTTCTACTTCTCTGAAAAACTATTGAAATTAGGTCTCATTAGCCACAGTGGTTGGTGCTCTAGGTGTGCTGCTAAGTTTGCTAACCTTTTGATTAAATCCCCTGAGGTCTCTGACCTAGTTCTTCTGTGCTGACCATCTAAAACATGTTCTGATGCATACTGTTGTTAAGATAGTCCCAGAACCAGTATAATTAGTGAGCCTTAAGCTATTTAGAGCTTGAAAGGGCAAGAAACCATTCATATGGAAAAACATGCCTGGTGTCTCTTCAGAGGGAATCAACAATCACCAGTGCAAGCCTAGGAGCCTTTAATATACCTTATAAGACTACTTTCCTATTTAACTTTATGCTTAAAAACATTGAAGCTTATCAGTAAAAGAAATTGTGAAGACAAGAATGAGCATGGAGCTGGATGTTGTTAATGATGTGAAGGAAGGGCATGAGAAGTTGTAATTGTCAGTGCATTTACAAATGGATTGTTATTTAACTCTGTCAGGAATAGAAGATGCTTGCATAGTACTAAAATACTTGAGGTTTGGTAGGTTTTCCTGCGAAGAAATAGTCATCTCTGACTAAATAAGAAGAAAGTTCCTTGGGCTTTGTTTTAAGCAGTGTGCACTGAAAGTCACATATCATGCAGGCCACTCTGTGGCTTGTCCATCAGTCTAATTTATAGAATCATAGAATGGCTGGGGTTGGAAGGGACCTTAAAGATCATCCAGCTCCAACTCCACTGCCACAGATAGGGACACCTTCCACTAGAGCAGGTTGCTCCAAGCCCCTGTGTCCGACCTGGCCTTGAACACTGCCAGGGATGGGGCAGCCACAGCTTCTCTGGGCACCCTGTTTGTTATAGGGTAGTGTGTTCTTAATACTGACCTAAGAGCCCAGGAAGCTGAGTAGTGACTCAGTGGCAGCTAGTGGCTGGAAGTTATCATTTCAGCTGAGACCAGCTACTCCCTTTATCTGCTGCAGTATATTTTCTACATGTCACCTTCTCTCTGTTGTATCTGCTACCAGGAGAGCCACTTCTGAATCTGGGTTTGATGAACACAGCCAGGAAAGGAAAGAATGAGGGATAAGGGTTGGCAGGAACCCTGGAGAAAGGCCAGAAGTCTGTGCCACACAGCCCAACAGCAGGAAAAGCAAGAGGGTAACTCTGAAGTGTGCCAGCCCTCCCGCATTGAACAAAGACCCTTGATTGAGAGCAAGAGTACAGGCCCAGGACTTACGCACTTATAACAGAGAATTTCTCAGCTTAGAGCTATAAGTGGATGCTTGAGAAGAAGGAAACAACCCCAGTGCTTTATCGACTCATCATTCCTTCCCACCTCTTCTGCTCTGTGTATACAGGGACATGTAGAAAAGATCTTTTCTATGACCAGAGTAATCGACATAGTAACGGGGCACAAGAGAATATGGAAATTGATTATGTCCTTTTATGCCTCAGGATGAAAGTTGAGGCTAGGCAGTAATCTAGCCTACTGGTTAAGAATTTCTTTAACAAAGAAATCTGCAGTGCTATTTTTAAAGAAACACAGATCAATACTTGTCAAGCAGAAGACTGCATAAAATGTGTCATTTCATGGCTCTCAGTAGCTTATAACCAACTCTCTTTTGGACTTCTGTTGTACACAGAAAAGTACAGAACACATCCAGACTGTTCCAGTCATTCTCATTTTCATCCCCAGACCCATTTTTCTTTTATCCATACTATTTTCTTCCTTGCCTGTTTGCAGTGGCACTAAGAAGCCAAGCTCACTGAACAGGCAGGAAATACAGACTAAATCATTTGTAAGGAGCTCTGTTGCAGGGAAAAGGCAGGTTGATCACTCAGGCTCTCATAACTCTTCAATGTTGTTCCATGACAGTAGAAGAGACAAGTGGCCAGTGGGTATTACAGTGCTTCACCCGCTGACTTCTATCTAACAGTTATCTAAAAATATCCCACTCCTATGGAATGTTACCCTTTATTCCCAACTACAGGTTATTTCACAAGAGAGGTTCATTATAATCCAAGACCTGACTATGTACTCAGTGTGCATATGTTGGAATCAGGTGGCTTCAAAAGAACCCAGAATAAATTTTTATTCCATTGATCTCATCTAGTAAAAGGATAAGTAAACCCTCTGATTCTGAGATTCAGAACAGCAAGTTCAGAAGAAGCTTTTACCTACTTATTTTAAAAACTTGGAAGACAAAGACTTCAAATCTGATTTTAACCATACTGCTAAATTGTAGATTTAAAATCTACTCTTTTTTTCTATTATTTGAGTGCTCTAACATAGTCCTGAGAGTATGTTCTTTACCCCTACTGGGAAAACAAGCAAACAAACCAGCAAAAAGACATACTGAGAAATGCACTATACCTTGCAGGACTCGACTCTCTACTATCTTGGTAGAAAAAAAAGAAGAAAACTGTATTTCAAAAGCTGCTAGAGGAGGACTTGGGATCCTATGTTGTTCCACTTGGCCTCAACCTTAACCCAGCCTTTAGTAATGTTTTCAAATCTTCCCACAAAGAGTATTTATTGGATCCATTGCTTGCTGAAGTAAATGGAAGGTAGTTGGATGGGCATTGGATCAGTCTTACCATGAACAGATGTGTTATGTCTAGAGGGAAATTAATATAAGCAGCAAAAGATTGAATCATAATTTCTCACTATATTCAGTTCAAGCTGTGTCCTGACAGATGTACACCACTTTCTAAAACTGTGGTACCCTGCAAGCACCAGTGCAGAGCCTGTCACAAGAACACAGTTTTAGGAATGCTAACTCAGCCATTGCAAACTGCATCACTTTGATACACTTGTCTGCCTAAATACAGCGGTCCCTCTTTGATCAGGCTGCCAAAATAAATGTGTCATGATGCTTTTTCTTTATCTCAGTTCAGCTTCTGGACAGCAGATTTTAAAAGCATCTGCAGCTACAAAAAGAATTTAACCTTAATACAAGGACATGTTCTAACCAAATATGTAGAAAACTCATAAAGATGCCACCTGGGTATTACAAAAGAGTTAATTATTCAGATTTTTATAAGAGTTAATTCTTATTAGGTTTTAAAACTAGCTGCACCCACTCTTCAAAGAACTTTCATAAACCTATTAAAAAGGACATCTATGTATATTCATTCTAGGTATTATATTTACAGTCACTTGGGTTGAAAAACAAAAACCACTTATCCTCTCTATTCTGTTTTCCTCCAAGTCCGTATTCTCTTGGTTCAGATCAACATTCAGCACGTTGGCAAGCAGAGAAACACAAAGACAAGCTAGCCTGACACACGTGTATACACGTGAATAAGCTTGTAATTAACTTACATTGATATATAAATTTATTATTTCATACAACACTTAAACAACACAAGTATATTCAAACACATTTGTTCGAATATACACTTCATTTTGAATATGCATTCAAACACATTTGTTTGGCAATTCCTGACAATAACAAGAGGTCTTTACAACTCTAGGTTGTGCTCCTGGAAGAAACAGCAAATAGCTCCTAATCTCAGTAGTGGTTTTGTCTTTATCTGGAAAGATAAAGCCTCTGCATTCTGGAGTTTAAGAGCAGCCAAATAATGTTGCTGTTTCTCACATACTATAAGTACTAGTTTTTAAAGGAACATTTTTGGCTAAGAAAATAGTAAGCTTCAGGTAGGTTAAGATGAACAAAGCTTGCTTTTTTTGTTTAAGTTCTTACATTACCGAATCACAGACCAATTGAGGTTGGCAGGACCAACCCCTCAAGCAGGGCCACTTATAGCTGGTTGCCCAGAACCATGTCAAGATGGCTTCGGAGTGTCTCCAGAGATGGAGACCACAACCTCAGGGCAACCTGTGCCAGTGTTTGGTCACCCTCACAGTGAAAAACTGTTTCCTGGTGCTCAGAGGGAGGGAGGCAACTGCCTGTGTTTGTGTCCATTGCCCATGAGAACTGCTGAGAAGAGCCTGGTTCCATCCTCTTTTCACCTTCTCTTTAGGTATTTGTATATATTGGTGAGATCCCCACATGTAGTTACAAACTTGAGTGAACTTTTAGCTCAATACTGTCTATTCCTAATAAGCTAAAAGTTGGCTCCTTATGCTGATGTTCTCAAGTGAAGCCTAGATTATGACTGCCCAGCTGTTAGCAAAGTATTACAAATAATCTCACTTGGTAAGGAAAATGTACACCTCCTTTCCCTAAACAAACATCTCCTTTGAAAGTTCTTCACTTCATTATAAAGCCTTCCCTTTGGGATGATTATACTGTTTACCTGGCTTCTATACCTTACAAGATCTTGAATTCTGAAGAGTCTCCATCAGGGCCTGTCTGTAATGAAAGCACTATGATTATAGAGAATCTCTTTTTTCCCTCCTATCTTCAATATATTCTTGCAAAGCCCCCAGAATGTGGGGGAAAACAAATAGATAATCAAACGTTGACTATGATATCTATATCAGCTTTATCTTTATTTGTTTCCATAGAGAGGGTTTATTTAATTTATCACTGCATACTGATTATTTTAATGATGTTATGGATATAATTTTATTAAGTTTTCTTACTAAACCCGGAAGTATTTATATTTATGCATATAAACTTTTCACAAAAATTCAATTATCCCATGAGTGATACTGTGTGCTCAGTAAGAACTGAAAATCATGTTGACAACATATGGTGCACAACTATGAAGTAGAGATTCCTACAGTATCTTTTCCAAACTTAAACAACTACAATTTTGAAGAAAAAACATAACTAAGCTCTAAACACTAAACTCTATATAATACTTGAACATTGTACAGTAGTTTTTTCCATACCAGACATTTGTGTTAAATTTGCCATTTGAGGATTTGTAAGAAATCCAGAACACTGAGTTTGTAACCAGTTGATCAGTAAGTTCATTATCCTTCCCCCTTCTTTTCCTGTGTCTTGTGCTCCCCTGCCAAAAAGTTTACTATTTCCATTGATGCGAAGACTCCTGTATTATCCATTTGGTTTTTAGCAAACAATTGAAGAAAAGTAATTACATTTGGATGATGGAAGGCCTCATTACACATCAGAGTACAAGTAAACAATCTTACTGAAAATGAAGCAAATGATACTTGGCCATCCAAAAGTTTAAATCTACTGAAAAGCAATTTGGTTTCCCTTGGACAATACTTACTCCTAGCAGAAAGAGCAAAATCTTGCATTTGGCTTTGCACTAGTCCAGAAACAAGACAGAGAAATTCATTCTACTAAAGATTAGACAGGAATTAATACAGAAAATAGTTTTTCAGTGGGTTTTGACTAAGCAGTGAAAACAGGAGAATGCAGCAACTGGAGTTTGGTACCTTACAAGAACTGTCTGATGGGAATAAAAGAAAGAGTCTAAGGTAGAGAATCTAATCAAAAAGCTAGTGCAGATCTGGAGGAGATTATTTCACAATAGTCACAGCTTGAATTAATAAATTAGTGTTTTGCTTATATTTAGGAGTGAAAAATAATTTGGGATTTTCTGCAATACACAAAGCAGCAGTGAGTTTTAGTAGTAATTTTTCACTGTGCTTTAGGACGTTTCAGACAGAAACCCTAAAATTAATATGTTGTCCAGTAAATTGTACCACAGAAAACTATCTCTTTTCTTGAAGAAGGGTCACTGCAAATCAATACAATTCCTTCTAAAAAGCTCTCTACGATGTTTTAACACTTGCAGGTGATGGTTCAACTTGTTACGGTTTATGGATAAGTAATGTACAAGAATCGCACACACAAAGCACTGAAATAAGTGGTAGCACTTCCAGCCATTTGACAAAAATCTGACCTTTGATCTGACAGAAAAAACTCTGGATCTTCTGATAGATGCTGATTTTGATTTTCTTATTCAGTGCTGATGTATGAAGCTGGGATGCTTCAATAAGAGTTGCGATTATCAACAGCACTAAAAGGAGAGATCAGTTTTGATGGGAAACCATAATTTCAATAGATTTGTTGGGGTTTTTTAGACTCTAATGTATTGGGTTCAACACCATGTCTCAAAACATGCCTGTACTCAAGCAGGGTCACTACGGTCTGGATGGGTGAACCCCAGATGAGTAAAAACTTGATGGTTCATCGCCTCAGAAGGTAATGGCTGGTGCTTTGCAGCCTACCTGGAGGACAGTAACAAGAAGAGGGACTGACTGGTCTGTCTTGGGACCTGACTGGCTTAAGATCCTTATCGGTGACCTGGAGAAGATGAGGGAGGGCACACTTCTGATGTCTGCTGGCAAAGCCAAACTGGGGGAACCAGTCCACACACCCAACAGCAGGGCTGGCGCCTGAAGAGAACCAGCCTGGCTGGAGGAATGGGCCAACAGAGACCTAATGAAATTTGACAAGGAAGGAAGATCCTCCTGCATCCGTCCAGGCTGGGACTGCCAGGCTGGGGAGCAGTTCTGTGGGGAAGGCCCTGGGGATTTTGGGAGCAGCAATGAGCATGGGCCAGCAGCCTGCCCTGGCAGCAGTGATGGCCAGCAGCAGGGCTGGCTGTGTGAGTGCAAGCATGGTAGATCAAGGGCAGGGATCATCCCTATCTACTCAGCATTCATCTGGAGCACTGCATCCAGTTTGGGGCCTCCCAGTACAAGACAGACACTGATGAACTGAGACAAGTTCAACAGAGGGTCATCAGGAGCACTTGCTGGGTGTCTGAGGAGCCAGTGGGGAAGATGCAGTTATAAGGGGGATCAAACAGCCACTTGCCCACACTGGCACAGAGGAGATGGAGATGCAGTCTTCACAGTGGTGCGTGGCAGGGTGGGACACAACAGGCACAACTCAAAACAAAGAGGTTCAGAGTGAATAGAAAGAGACTTTTTTTCCCTTGCAAGCACATGCAGGCAGTGGAGCGCGTTGCCCAGAGAGCCTGTGCCAGCTCTGTCCTTGGAAGTTTTCAGACCTTACTGGATCAAGCCCTGGGCAGCCTGGTCTGATCCCATAGCTGACACTGCGGGAGGTTGGACCAGAGACTCCAATGGTTGCTTCCAACCTGAATTACCCTGTAAATCCATGATCCTCTATAGTAACTATTGTAAAAAAATGACCAACAATGTTAATATCTGACTTATAAGAAATTACCTTTCAACATTTTTCTTTTCATATAATACTCAATTGAGTGCATTAATTGAGACACAATAAACAAATGTTTATTCTACACTGAATTTCACTCCTATGCATGTAATGAAATCATGTGTGTTACTAACTTCCTACTTCTTTAAATAAGACAAATTGCCTGGCTAAAAAAAGACTAACTTGTATAACAGGCCTTGATGAGGACGGGGAGTGATCTCCTCTTACCTTTCTCATCCTGTGATAATTCATACTCTTTTGACCTACTGGCAGAAATTTGCACTTCTTAACATCTTCACAAATTGCTTTGCATACTTAATTCACTGAACTGACAGCAGTGTCTGAGGGTAATTTGCTCTGTCTTAACTCTTGCTTGGAGGCCCTCAGCAAAAAAGCCTCTCATCAACTCCAGGGGTTCCAGTCTGTGACAGTCCAAATGGAAAAAAGAAAGTGTAATACGCTGCGAACGCCTTTTGTTTTGATTTTACTTGTCTCTTGATTAATTAGGAACACACGAACTCAAGATTAAAGTGCTCATCCTGGGGAATCAAATCTAGTAGCCTATCATGGCCTATCACAAATTTAAATCTTCAGAAAGGACATTTCAAACTGCTGCCTGAAAACTGCTCTAGAGGATGCTTCTGTAAAATACCCTGAATTCCTATCCTAAATTAACTAGTTTATGTGCCTGCTCGTTCTTTAGTCAAGTAGTAATGTATGAGTAAAAGCTTAGGATCAGCCATTATAAAAGCACACATTCTAAGCTCTGTTTGAATACAGGCTATTTACCAATAACTGGATTTCTTCAAGTTGTAAACTCAACATGCTCTGTAGCTGATTTTTTCCCCTGTGTGTTCTTTAAGAACATAAGGCTGGCAACAAATGCCAATCACAGCCCCCGTTCAAAACAGACTTTGCATTCACTGATTATTTTAACAGCTCATTCCTCCACCTTGTCCAGCCCAAATTCATTTTCCTGAGATATGGTGTTTAGAGCAATCCCCAGTACCTCAGCTATATTGGGGCACGTACTGCTACTAATGTCACTATTGGACAAATGCTTCACAAATTGTTTTGCCCCCCCTCGCCCTTTTTTTGGTGGAGTGTGAAGGGGGTAGGGGGTAGGGTGGTGGTGTCATTTTAAGTTGCTCTGAGGAAACTCAGTAACTGGTTGAGGATAATGGGACGTTGCTATTGCTTCCTGTTTTGATCAAAGCTCTGCCTTGAATTATAACCCAATAATGGAAGGAAGAGATTTTCTATACACTTCTTCATAAAAACTAACAGTGCAAGATTTGTGTGAGAGTATCTGTGCTCCAATACTGCTACTCTGTTTTAATTATCATTGCCCGAACATCGCTATCATTATGGGCAATTCTATCTATTGGTGTTATACTTACATCTATATTTTGATACAAATCCTCAGTATTTGTGTCAGAAGAATGCTTGCAAAAAGCAGCACAAAACTGAAAGGACCTTTCTGGCAGCTTAGATTGACATGGCAAACAGAGAGATTGCTGATAGACAAGAGCAGGGGATTTTTTCTTTCTTCCTTTCTTTCATCTTTTTTAAATAAGCATAACAGTATCCATCTGTTCCTGGATTTAGAATGCAGATGTACTCTAAGAAGGAACTCTGTAAAACTGGTATTGCAGGGCTCTGTGCTTATTCTCCCAGTGACTCAAGAGCACACTTGCTCAGTTGGCAACAGAGAAAGACTATGAAAAAGGTCTTAAAAGCTAGGTTTGTACATATCCTGAGATGTGAAAGTCAAGAAATCTACTGTGTGTAACCACTATCAATAAGGACTCTGTAACTGCAATTAAATTAATGCTGCTATCTAATCTAGTGATTCATTTAGCTCTGTCAGATGTCTATTGGTTCTGCAGTGTGAACAAGCATCTGTTTTTCCCTTCAAGTTGTTGCCATGATGAACTCTGTGCAATATAAGCCAGTCCGACAGCTTACTTGGAATACCCGAATGGAAACAAGATCTTTATATTATTCAGACATCGCTACCTACCTGCTTCACATCTGAAATGACAGCCTCCTCCCAGCCCAAAATACCCTAGCTCTACAACCTACGTCTTTTTGCATTCCGTTAGACTAACTCTGCTTTTGTTCCATGTGATTTTTCCCCCAATATCATTCTTTCTGATCTTTAAAGATGATAATTTAGAAGGAATTTCAAATCAAATAGCAACCATTTCTTTAAAACATTCCTGTGTGTCATCGTGTTGCGTATCATAGCTTTTTCTCCTCTCAGCCACAAAACCTGTATGTGTATTTATTACTTCTAGTAATGTGTTAGAGAAGAAATGGCTGAAAAATACTCCATTTCTCACAGGATAAGTAAGTATTACTCTATATTTCCTCCTTTCATGTCAAAGAAGTCTTAGAAGACTTCTTGAATGTGTTTTTAGAACTTCCACTTTTCAAAACAGGCACTTTATAACACCTATGTAAAATTACTGGACTAAAAGAAGAAATGTCTTAGAAATTGCCATAAAATCAAGAGAGATTTCCCCTTCATTTCCTGAAGTGCTCACCAAGGGCAATCTGTCTTGTTTGACATAGGACAAAGGGTGATCCACTAACGAGCAATTCTCCTGATCACATAACAGCATAGTTGTAAAGAAGGAAGATAATGTGAGAAAAAGGGATGGGATCTGTTGTCATACAAAAGAACACCACCACATGTTTTCATTATTAAGAAGGGGGGAAATAAATCGATGGCTAACTTTCGGTCACATGTGGGAACTGTGGGACTTCTTTGCATACTGCAAGAGTCTTTTGAGAAAATTATGAATAAAAAGTTTATTTGGAAAGATTCCTTTAAAAAGCCATGAACCTACTTAATGAGGAGTGGTGATCCTTGTCTGCAAACGTTTGACTATACAGTGTTAATTTAACAAGCCATCATTCTGGTCTCTGTAACACAAGTGACACTCTGTGATCTGTTAAATGATCCCCAATATTTATGTCACAGTTGATTTAATGGGAAATGTGCTACTTCCTGGGATATAATGCATGCACACACTTCAGCAGCACAGCACATTGCAATTTTAGAGATGACTCTGCAGCCATTGATTAAGTAGAAAATAACTGAGGCTCCTACTTGATGCTTACTACACTTGTACTATCCTGGGGAGGAAAAAAGAAGCCTGTGAGCTAAGTGTGAATGGTGACTTCATTAATCAGGCTGGCAAACCACATGAGAAATCTGACTGGAGGTAGTAATTACTTTACTCTTTTTTTTGAAAATCTGCTTTAGTGGGTAAATATTAAATATTAAAGTATATTTAGTAGTCTTAGTCAAGACAGTTTTTAGCATTCGTGCTTCCTCAGGTTTCTTCCCTCCCTGCTGCAGGGTTGTGGCTTTCAAAGCTTCCCGGGCACCAAGGGACATGATTCATCATCTGCTCCATTTGACCACTAAACACAGGTTCTTCTCTTGGAAATCCTGACTTTAAGACCTTTCCTTCTATGAGGTTTTTTGGGTTTTGTTTGGGTTTGGTTTTTTTTTTGGTTTTTTTTTTTTTTTCCCCAGGTTCTCCATCTCCTGAGTTCCTGCAGTATTTGGATGATTTTCTGTATTTCTCCTCTCATATACAGTGGGAACTCTCCTAGATCTTTTCCCTTGCTTCCCATCCTTGTCTGTTTGTCCCTGTACTTATGTCCCTGTACATTAGTGAAAAAATAATGATGGGGAAGTTAAGGGTTTCTTCCACTCTAAAATAACTCCCCAAACAACATGTTTTGTCTGACATCTCCACAGCCTAAACTTGACAAAGATTCTGGCATCTTCCATTCCCCTGCCTGCCTTTGGTGGTCAGGAAAGATTTCATTATATTCTCTGGTGCACACTCTTATCACCTAGTTCTCCTTTCAGAAGCTAGATCCAAACTGATAGAGGTGGGAGTGCTTGCAATCGTTTTAAGGTATCTACATCACTGCCAATCATCTAAAGTTCCCCTAAAGTCTGAAGAAAGAGAAACAATCACAGTTATGGAGCAGTTCAGAAAACTACTTTCAATTTTATGCTTAGGGCAAATTAAATACAAACCAAAGTAATTTATATCCTTTTATCCTATTGAATACCACTGTGATCTGTCCCGTTCACGGGTAAAATAGTAAATTAGATTTTTTACTATTATGCATCTTAACTATGCAATTATTTTCCAGTCTGCCTTGACAGAGTAGAATTGGTCTTTTGTGAGACGTAGACAAGGTAATCTTCCTGGTTTATTTCTTTAAACTGATAGAGTTACAGTTAAAAGTTCTGGGGTTTTTTTAACCCTAAATCCTCTGCTGAATCAATCCAGATATGTCTAGCACATCTTTAATATTCTACCCATGTGGTCACATCAGCTTTTACATGTTTTTGGTTCTTAGCATTTCCCTTTTATCAGATATGCAAGAGGAAACCTTCCTATAAGCTCCTTCAGCCTAACAGCAGTGTCATGCACATGGAACAATCCTCAGTGACTGCACTTCCTTTCTTGATTTGTTATTTATTCAGCCACTATTTATTTACATTACCAAAATGATCACTTTTGGAAAATATTTGATATAGATGTATATGCAGCCTCTCCATTTGGGTCTACAGTTAACTACTAGTAATTAGAGTTATTAAGAATATTATAGTTAGCTATCAATAATATTATAGTCAATATCTAATAATATAATAATCAAGTAGAAATGTTATGTTTAATAACTATAATAATAATAATGATTGTTTTTATCATAAAACCTGATGATCTCCAAAAACTACACCTCAATACGCTATTGATTAGGGAGATAAAACAATCTAGTTCTATCCTGTCACATACTAAGAATTATGAGAAGTCAAATACAAATTCATCATTTTCTCATAATAACAGTCTTGAAATTAACCTGCTTCAATCTTTATCTGAAATAGCTTGGGTTAGCAACTCCTCTCTCCTCCCCCCGAAACTAGCCGATGTGCTTCCTGTTTGGTCTCAAGTAGCACATCCACAGTGGAGACAACTGGGATAGCCCAAAATCTCTGGGTTTAAAGAGGACTTTGGGAAAAGACACTGAAAGACTCTCTAAGAGTCGTGTACCTCCACTTCAGAACAGTATGAAACAGTGGCATATATTAATCCTGAAAAACACGCGTAAAGAAAAGATTGTAGGAAAAAATTATACTCTTTAACCCTGAAACATCCCATACTAGTGAATGCTTTAATTATTTACCTTGCAACTAAACTTGTATGGAACTAGAAGGAAGATGCGCCCTACAGTGTATCACTACTCTTAGTATGACTAAAATTTTATGATCCTACTGTATAACAGCAGTTATCAGCTTCTTTGTATTTTGTCCATTAAGACACAACCTGAAGATAAATATGGGATTAAAAAATTAACTGCTGCTTCTTTTGCCCCTCGGTCCTGGACTTTATCTGAGTGTTTTTAGGAATGAGATAGAGTTTTGTGAGTACAAACAAGCTTCTGGAATGGTTTCCTATTGGAGAATGGAATTCTATAGGTAAGAGAGCAAAAAATCATCTAAGAATGCTTCTTCTGTAAAATCCAAGAATTCCATATTAGGCCCACATGAACAGGCCCATAAATTGGAAAAAAAATGTAACTTTACCTGTAAGATTGCATTGCAGTTAATGTTATTTTTAAAAATCCTTGCTGATTACTATAGAAATCTGCTGGACTAATTTTAATAAATACCTCGGGGCTTCATATAAACCATGCACACATAGTGCTACTGATTGCTGTTACATAATGGAGAGAAAATACTGGCTCATTAAATCTTGCAACATGAAAAACTTGGTCTTTCCTTCATTTAGGGAGCAATCAAATAGAGGCACAGAAACTCCAGTTAAACAAAACCAGCCATCCTCTCAGTTTTCATTTTTGTTCAGCTTGTCTTTGCTTCTAACTTGATCCTGACTTTTGCGCTCGCTTGGAAAACGTCTATTGAAACACAGCCTAGAGTTAAGATCCGCAGCCTCTGGGGAGCTACTAGACCAGGGTTTGATTTTGTCAGTCCTCCCAAATGACCCCATTAGCCTCTGAGAGGCAGGTTAAATGGCTGCAATACCACACAGAAGCCTGCCCTTGGACATGGTGCCCAGATGTGATGTGTGCACCTTGATACGGGTAAAGGATCCTCGTGGGTGGACAGATGCAGAAGGGTTTGTGCTCTGCTCGGGAGGTTGCCCCACGTCCCCAGGCTCAGTGGAGAGGTAGTTTTAAACACTGATTTATATGCCTTAAATACTGTCCTGCAAGGTGGGGACAAAGTCTCCACTGTGAAGAAGCACTGCCTGCACCCCTTGCACCCTCTGCCTGCCATCACCTACCTATCACACTTGCCACGGGGGGCAGTCCCGTGCCAAGCCTCCAGCCCCTTTCCGAAACATTCCAGTGGGAAAAGGTAATAGTGTCTCCCACTGGTATCTCCCTGCTACTCTTGTGGCTAAAGAGCCTTGTGGAGGGTTCATGCAGGGCGCCCTTTCCCACCTCCATGGGCAGATATGGAGACGTTGGGAGTGGGAATCTACCAGTCAGGCACCAGCCCCAGGCCAGGGAGGGGCGAGGGGGCTGAAGGGAACTGATTGCTCCTCTCTAGTTAGAACTAAGCAACTTCAATAACAGAATTTGACTCGTGGTCCCAAGCGGCTGTTCAAACACAAGACGCGGGACCACCATTCCCAGCCCTGTTTTCTGAAAGCAAAAATCTAACTCAGAGTAAGTTAAAAAAAGCATTCTTTAAGCTATACTAATTTTCATTCTGTCAATATGATGATCCCGTGTGCAGCAGGAGCACAGACGTGCCAAACTTGGAGTAAATATTCAGAAGGCAGAAAGATCTAAATAATCCACAGGCAGCAGGGTTCATGCTATGTTTTTCTAAGGCGGCATCTATCATCTTGACTGAGGGGAAATTTGTAGTTCTTTGCTTTTTTACCTTGGTAGAAAATAGTATCTTAAACTGGAATAAAATTATGTATCCAGGTTTTAAACCACATGCAGGGATGACTGTGAGGGGTAGGCGATGAAAGCTATAATCACTGTGAGTGGTGTATAACAGACCTGAAGCTTTATGAATGGACAAGAAATTAATCCCTCTCTTGCACCTATCTTCTTGTGTCCTGTAAGAGTGTCTTAGTTACAAGTATCTGATTCACACACTTCTGTTAATCGCTTGACTATATGCAGGTTTACACAGTGTGAACAGTGGTACCACTAGTAACCCACCAGAAAGTATTTAAAGAACATCTTCCAGTTAAACGCCCAACTTGTTCTCCCTCCTTCCCTTTCCAAAAGTTGCTGCCACCAGAATAATTACCTTCACAGCCTAAAGGTTATTTAGATCTAGAGTCTGCCCTGCACTGGACCAGCAGGAGTTCACGAGAACCCTGCAACCAGGGACTGTGCAGCTGAGCCTGGGCTGTGGTCAGTAGCGTGACTCCTGGAGCTGGGCATCATTTCAGTGTGCAGAGGAGTTACAGAACTGGGCTCCTCAGAGATCGCTGCTGCAACACACCGTATGGTGCTGCTTATCTGGGGCTTTTCCTGTTTGGCCTAGAGACAAGTTTCTCTAGTTTATGCAAAGCAGAAGTCAATGAAACAGATTCTTCTCCAGTCACATTTTAGTGTCATTTGGATTTGTTTTCCCTGCTGCAATGTATTTTACTTTTGTTTATAACAGAAACAAAGCAAAAACAAACAACAACAGCAAACCCCAACCAAACAGAGAGACCAAAAAACCCACCACAAAATGAACATGTGGAAAACCCCCTGCCTTTGGCCTTTGGAAAAATTTCTCCGAGATGATACATTGCCTCATGCACTAATATTCCCACGATTGAAGGAAAATAATGGGTGCATTGTTTCAACAATAGAACCATCACTTCAAGCGTTTAAATCATTGAAATGTACCAACACACACATAAAGACAATAAAATTCAACAATTATGTTAAAAGGCACAATGTTTGCCAGCAGTACGAACAATGTTGAACTTGTAGGGTGATGGTGAAAGATAGGCAGGTAGCAAAGATGATTAACTCCCCCCCGTGTACAGGTGGTGATGGCAGATGTAGGGGGAAAGTGTCAGAAGGAGGTATATTTTGGAAAGATGCACTCTACCTGTGTAGCCCAGTGAATTGTCGCCATTATCAGAGGTGGGGAGTGGTGTCCCGCTGTCGTTCCCCCTCTCTAGGTCGTCAGAGTCTGTCGGAAACAACACCAGAGCTGCTGATGGGGTCACAGGAGTAACAGTAGTTGCCATTTTGATCACAACACGTCCAGACACAATTAAATCCACACATGACAGCAAGAGCCACAGTGCCAGCGCACCTTCCTCCTTCCCCCGCCTGCCCGGTGGGGGTGCCCAGCTCAAGGTGCCTGCGGACATTGCCCGGGGTCACCAAACCGCTGCCTGCTGCCCCTCTCTGCCCAGCCCAAGCCTCACTCTGCAGCCTGCCCGGCGCAGTGGCCCCCCTGCCAAGCAGCCAGCACAGGCTGTGGTGAGCATATGGGGACGGGAAGGCAGGGGAGCTGACTGCTAGCATTGCTAATTTCCCACCTTATTGTTAATCAAAGCTATTGACTGTGATCACTCCCCATCATCGCTTCATCTCCTGGCAATTACAGACTCCGGGGACTTCACCTCTTTGTGGGGAGGAGGCGGGGGGGACAACTGTGCCTTGGCAAGCACGGGGAGGGGGGGCTGCTCTACTTGTGGAAGATGGGGCAGAGGAGAGGCATAGAGCCCCCTCTATGAAAAGGCAACAGTTTAGCAGCATAAGGAGTAAGATGCATTTTCTGAGCTGAAAGATGCTTGCAAGAAAAAAGATTTATATTACACTGAACAAAAACTAAAACAAGGGAAGGCAGCTGGTCAGCTAAACACATAAATGAACACATGGTTTAAGACCCCAAGATAAATGGCTGATCAAAGCACCGCAAAGCACCACGAAGATAATTCATAATAACCAACTAAATCGTTCAAAGCAAAAAATCTAATGAAAATCCCAGTGGCTCTGAAAACAAACCAGCACAACCCAAAGGAATTTGTTGCCAGGCTTTTTACTCTCGTCAATGTGACTTAACGTAAAACTGATTTTTTAAACTTCAGCTCTATTTTTAATAGTGCACTGACAGACAACACCTAAAAAGAAACATTCATATTCTGCTCAGAAAAAGCTGCAAGAACCAAGCCGCATTGCAAGGATATCACTAACATAACAATAGGCTGCTTATTTCTTTCTCCTGTTGACAGGTGTCCGATAATTTATTAATTATTGTAAAGACCCTGAATAGGAAAGATACGTTTTGCTTTCTCACACACAGACATATTCTGGACTTCTGTAATGACTGAAAGTAACTTCTCCTTTTCAATAAAATGCATGTGCTGGTAAAAATCATTCTGAAGTTTCACAGAACACCTAAAGCAACGACATCTGAAATTAAACTAGTAAAAAACAGAAGCATATTTTTTTCTGGACACTTCATGCTATTACCTCCATCTGATTTTTAAAATGTGATGCCAAACATCACAGCCGTATTCCCTATTCATTTTTTAAACAATCTTTCAGATAGAGCATCCTTGCAATTAAAAATCTTTTTAATGAGTAACAACAGAGGAACAAAAAGAAAACCAAAATCCTCCAGACTGATCCACTTAAGGGGACTTATGGGGAAAACATGTCTTTTTAAAAGTCAATTAAAATATACTGGTGTGCAAATTAAGGAAATCAAAGACCAAACAACCAGGAATCAAGGTGGTGCTTCATCTTGGCAGATGAAAAGAGTTAAATACGTTCATTTATTGGTCCATTCATCTCTGCTGCCTCACTAATGGCCAATATCACGTATATCTTTAAAATCTGCTCTGAAAATGGCTGCAGAGCTACCCATCAACATTCTGTTTCTCCGGATTGCTCACTTATTTGCACTCAAGGGTTGATCGGGTCAGAGTTTTAAACTACAGCAGTAAAGGACAGGAGGGGACTTTTTATTAAATCAAGTGGCAGAGGCTGTGCCTACTTTTTTTTAGGGCAAATATTTGCAATCGACTACAGAAAGCTCATACTGGGATTTCAAGCAACAGACCTGCTGATCATCATTTGGAATGATTGATTGCCTTCTAGGAGATTTAACCACACGCTACTCAAAATGATGAAGAAGCAGTAGGATGCACTGAAAGCTACCGGAGTGTTCTACCCATCAGTGTAATATCTAGCATCATGTACAAAATACGATTGCATAATAAATCGGTCTTTTTTACACAATATACATCCTCAGACAGAGCATTCCCAGCAATGGACCACCCTCCTTGTAACACCTCACTAAACAACCAATGCTAATGCCCTTTATCATTGGTTTAAATTGTTTCAAACTCCTAAGGCTTACTCTCCATCTCAGAAGTGCTGTGCGTTCAATACAGCCAACAGGAAGGAGAGCAGAAGCTTTACAAACTAGGCTACCGCTACTTGCAGCCATTTAGGCAAGAAAATCCTGTCTTCAGTCTGTCCACTGATAGAAATGAGGACATTAGTCTCTTTCTAACACTACTGATTTTACATGATGTCTATTGGTAGCAATGCATTTGTTATTTACAATCCAAACCCACACAGACATTCACTCTCTCATTCTCTGATAAGTGCTGCTTTTCCACTTGATACCGAACACGATATTCAACTAATGTTAAATTACGGTGTCTGGCTGGAAACTGCTTTCATTAGTGATGATCACTGATGTTCAGTTCTCTCTGTGGGTGAATTCCACCCCTTGCACTGAACAATAAGTCTGCACCCAAGTCCTACATTCCAAGCTGTGCTGCCATGCACTGGGCTGACTTGAATTTCAGCTCTGTCACAAGATCCAGCTTTGCCTTTGCTTGGGAGTCCCTGTTAAAACTTAACAGAAATGAGTACTCCTGACTTACATGGCACATTTCACCATGAGACTGCTGTGAAGGCACTCTGTTGCATGGATGGTAAAGGGCCTGAATGTTAAGATGTGATGTATTGCTTATGACTACCATGATGCAGGATCAGGCAATTTTCCTCTTGGCTTTCCTAAACATAAGGAACAATTTTACATCTTTTACACTTATTGAACGAGTTGCTGTGCCAAATGAAAGGTGAAGGGAATGAATTATAAAACCTGGGACAATTCGCTTGGTGTATAAGGAATTTACAGCTTGGCCTGAATCAAAGCAGAGGCTGAACTTGGTGCCACCCCTCAGAGAAATGCCATAATCACTCTATAACAGGTTTCATTGAAATGACAGAGAGCATGTACCTCAAACAACTTTCCAGTAAGGTTGAACATCTTGGTTGAATTTCTGTGAAGGCCTGACTACCAAAGAGAAAAAGAGGAGCAAGCCACCCCTTATCAATTGCTATCATACTTTACTTTCACAAGAGCACTTGAGAGAAGCCTCATTTGACTGGGGGAACTCCCTCATCATGATGAAAAATACCTCATTCCCTCTTTACACAATCATCATCAGTGAAACCACTTTCCCGTTAAGTTGGGCAAGTGTCTTAAGGCATTAAAAGAACCCCAACAAACATCTATTTTGACTTGATGGAAGAGTGCTAAGCGCTGAGTGGTCTAGCTTTTTGATGGAATGGTTTCAGGTTTAGCCAATGCAGTCCAAGTACAGATGATACCTTCAAAGCAGCAAGAGGATTTGGCTAGGTCATACAAGTTCAGAGTAAGTTTAGGTGGTCCAATGACAGTTGGATATCACCAAAGATTTATGTGAATGTAGGGAACCTTTTCCAGTGAAATTTCCACTGAAATCTGTCTGTTATTCCATTTTATTGGACTGTAGCAGGTGCTACTAAACACTGTTCCTGCTTTAATTTACATATCTTTAACTCTGCAAAGTGAACGGAAAATCAGAATACTAAATATTTACTAGTGTTACTCATTCTCTCAGCTCCTACAACACCTCAAACCAGACACATTTATTTTCGTAACTGCTTACATTTAAGCTCTTTGTGCAGTTGTAGCCTCCAAAATTATATTAAACATGCTTTTAACCATGGCTCTGCTATGCATAGAAAAGTTACTAATGTTTTGGGGTTTTTTTTCCCCACCAGTCACAGAAAGTGATGCCATCAGTTACTGCTTCTTTTGTACCAAGGAGAGATGCCTGTATGACATGCTTTATTGACGATGCATCCTTAAAAGTCCCTAAATGATTCTGTGTTGATGCCTTGGCCCATCCTCCTGAATGACATAAAAAAATCACTGAAAAGACCTAATCAGACACAACGTACTGTTGTAGGAATCTCATGTATCTCTGTTCCTACACTGGTCATTGTTTATGTGAAATTAAAGCCATCTACTGACAAATGTCTGACTACAAAAATCGTAACTGTTACCACATTTAATTCCAAAATATAGAACTTCATTATTTCTTGTTATGTTTCTCTAAATATTATTGTCATCATCAGCTTGGGGGTACAAAACTGGCAGGAAACAGCAAGAACAGCATTTTGCAAATGAACATTAATAAAAGATTAAGGTGAAGCAAATGAATATAAACTACTATCAATATTAGGATTGTGTTCTACAAATTGGATCAATTCCCATTGATTCCTTTCTAGTGACCTAGAGGAAGTCAGGAAAAGGCACCAGAAAAAAAATAAACAACAGCGAACACATGAAACCACAACCTCAGATGAGTAGTAGTCTGGGGTCTTAGTAGTCTGGGTTGGGGTTTTTTTTCAGTATTTTGATTTATTCTACATTTTAATTAGAGTTACACTAGAAATACACTATAATAGGTCCTAAGGCATATTTGATTTAATTCTATTTCTTCATTTGATTATTCAATAATGACAAAACATTTCATGCTATCGGAGTGTAGGTACATGTAGAATTGTACCTAGGGGAGAATTACTGTTAAATTAATATATTTATGAGAACTAACTTTTGTAGAGAGAAGTACTAGCTAAAATTATGTGTTTATTTAGAAAAGTCCAGGCAAGCTTTCAAGAATGTAAACCTGTTCTTCAGAGCTCTAACAAAAAGGAAACACTTCAAACTATGTGCAGAATTGGGAATAGTTAGGCCACCCTTGGACTATCACACTTACAGGTCTACATCAGAAGCACATAGATGATTAATCTGGAGAATATCCTTATTGACATTTCACATTACCTGAAAGGTTGTTTTTCATAAGACTTACTATATCAATTTTATAGAGACATTCACATCCATCAAGCTAACTAGTTTAAATTGGATAACTTAATGGAGTTGTGGCCACTTTTGTCAGCTAAAACTCTCCACAAGTAATTAAAATGATCTTCATTAAAACTTTACACTGCTCAGTGCCTCATCTTTGAAGTTAAGAAAGGTTGAAGCCAAAGGGAAAAGGCAAGAATTTGTTCTCATACAATGCCTTTATTCTGAGGATCTGGAGCAAGTAAATTACAAATAAATCCATAAGGATTCTTTTTATTAACAGCCTGTACAAGTATGTTGTAGCAACTCAATAGGTGGTTCTAAAAATAAAATGTACACTTACGCACAGGTACAGAAATGTTATTCATTACACACAAGAAAGAATTTTCTATTAAGAACAGAACATTTCATGGTGTTAAATAACTCTTAGAAACAGGTTTTTTAAACAAGGAAGAATACAGTTTTTATTTAATGGTTTGGGTACTTTTTTGGTTGTCTTCAAAGATCAGAAGAGATGACTGACATCCTGACAAAACCCTCAGTAGTGGATGCTATTTAAACACTTTTCCTTCCCTTCAGTTTCATGATTCACTCACTAACAGCCTTTACCTCAGTAAAAGGTAAATGAGGACTTCAAGTTATGCAAAAGCGGTAAACAACCTCTTTGCATCTCATTTGTTTATTTTGGAAGTAGGTAGTAAACATAGTTGTTAGCATCTTCAACACAGATCCAGCAAATATATTTTATGGAGTAGCATCACTGTGACTATTAGGTTTGTTTTTGGGGGTTTTTCTTTAAATCTGCATCACTTGCTTTCAAATGCTAAAGCTGAAGTCTAATGAGGGATCAGTCACACAGGAAACCATATGAATATAATAATATAGCAACATTTCTGACTGAACACTTAAATTCTCAAAACTCGGTATTTAGCAGAGAGCATGTAAACATGCACTAGAAGTCTTTGATGCTCCCAAGCTTGTTTGTTGTCCTATCTCCACTTCCCCCCCGATCCTGACTTCTCCTAGCTCTTCATTGCTCTTCTTAGGCTGTCTCTTGTAACTCTCTCCTGTCCTACATCTGCTTCCC
>NW_009929804.1:80843-152731 GCF_000696875.1 Nestor notabilis | reverse complement strand
TTCCCTACCAGATAAACCCGAAGTTAAGAGCCATTCAGGCTAATTAAATGGTGCTGGAAGTGAGTTAACTGGTGGTGGCCCCAGCTGCTTCAGTTGCAGGGGTAGATATGAGACCCATCACTAGCCTATGTAAGGCAAGGCACTATGATTGATTAGGACAAGAAGCCATTTTCTAAGGAGGGACAACCAGATTTATAACAGAACTTTCTTCTCTAAGGCAACAAGCAAACTTTCTCCAGAAAATACAGAAATAAGTTACTTATTCTGAAGTGCTCACTGGTCGTTTGGCTACGTTCAACATGACATAGGAATAAGACCTATTTGGCATAAGTTTCCCCATGTCAGTATTTTGTTCTGAATTTGACCTTACTTTAGGAAATTCCTCTTGCTTGGAAGCTCTCTCATTTTGTTTTCTTCCCAGAAAACTTACATGTTTCTCAAGGGAGTTCTGATTACTGTGGCAACTACTATCAAGACATTTAAATAATAGCAACTAGCACCATGTGCAGTTGAAGAACTGGTTATGCAGCTTCCCATGCAATTCTCTAACTCCACTGGACTTCTTTCAATAATCCCATAACCACTGTAATCAACTCTATGAGACTACAGCAAGTCCTCCAGGCATTAACCCCTGGAGCTGCTCCTTTTATGACTTTAACCCTCTTAAGTTTGTTTTGAGGCTGAATTATGCAGCTGCTTTACAAGTAGCTGCCCCCAAAATAGTACCAAAGAACTGGGTTCATTTGCTCTTTACTGGAGCACAGTAAGAAACCTATCACGCTTAATTGCGTCTTATTTTATTCAGCTGAGTGGTGAACTTAGTAAAGGTGATGAATTTCCCTCATTAATGACTATTACAGACAAACAATGAAAAATGATGAATTAATTCAACATGCCAACTGCAATAGCCTTACAGTCACATGATTCAAAATTAAAACTACCATAAAAATGAACATTGAAGGGGACATAGACAATTCAAAGCTGAGAAAGCTCTTTCTTATCGCCTTGCTTTTTGGTGTACACAAAGTCATCTTCTGAGTTGTCAAAGACATATCTGCAGCACAGCTGTGTCGTTTACATTTTACTAGTCTATCTGCAGAACTCAGTGCAAAGAATAATATTAAATCAATGTATGTCAATGCTTGGTTATAGAACGAATGGACAAAAGGCACTGATACACTGTCTGGCAAGGGAATATACTGCACGCTAAGTAAGCCTATTAAAACTGCTAGATAAGCAAGGTCTCTCTGACATCACAAGAATCCCAGGTCCTTTTTTGAAGGAGACAGCTTCTAGCTGTCCTGGTTTGATTCCTTCCCACCCTTCGCTGCTGCATCCTCCCTTCCTCTCGCCCCCCTTTCCTTTAGAAGGACAGTTTTGCTGTTGCCCACACACGTTCTTTACTTCCCAACAGTGATTTCAGCCACGTTACAATTACTGGTACCTTTAACATAGCAATTTCTCAGAGGAAATGTGGCCAATTTTCGCTCTGAACGTCCTCTTCCTTTCATACTTAACGACACACATGTTCTATTAACCTGTACTCTGCGCAATGCAAAAACCTGATGATGCTATATCCTATGGGGTGGCTCAAGGATTAAAAACAGGTTTCAGCCCTGTCATAGTTTACAATTATAATCTTTCTAGCCTAACAGGAAAGTAAATTAATGAGTAAGGAACAGGGATGATTTTGAAGCAAAACAGAGAACCGCAAGGTAAACAAATACGCTGACTAGGGAAAAGGCAAGGAGTTGAAAAAACTCACCATGCCAATTAGTACAGCTCTACAAGAATAAATCTATAGCAAGCTACAAGCACCATCAGATCACAAATACATATCCATGCGAAGTAGTAGTAAATTGAGTCTCTCCAGAATTCCCTTTCCTATTCACATTCCTAGACAGTGAATTATCTGCAGGTACCAAATGATACTCACTTGCAACACAACTTACTAATTTTTTTAATTTTAAATCCAAAGAATGTTTTCTTTTATTCATACTAAACAGTGATAAGTACTTCAGGGAAACCTTTGTCTTTCATTATTAGATCACAGAGGTTCTTCCTGTAAAGCTCTTCATAAGAGCTACTGCTTTTGTGCAGTGTAATGAAATGCATCCTCCAATGGAGGTTTCTAAGTTTGTCCCTTGGAGAGAAACCATACAACAGGTGTTTCTCCTGTCTTTGTTTACCTGAGCTGACTACTCACTGCTCAATCATATCCTTAAGGAAAAAAAAGATGGAGCATGTAAGCATTTGCCTGGAAAATTTGATATTAGGCTCAAGTCCTTTCTTGTTAAAGCAGCAAAATGCTCCCATTGACTGTCCGTGGGGTTCTGTTAGCACAGCTGTGAATACTTCAGGGAAGTGGGAGAAAGAGCCACAAATAAAGAATTAGCAATTATTATCTACCTCATAATGAAACATACACATATGTCCCCACCAACTTAATAATTCTCAGTGCGAAGCGGGAAAGGTTCGTAAAATGGTGGGCAGTTAATTTAATGCTTCCTAGTGGTTCTTTAGCATCTTCCAGCTGGGAATCTCATTTCTCTCTGTGATTAATGTCAGCCTCAAAAGAAAGCACAGGGTCAAAAATTGCTCCAAGTTTATGAACTCAAACTCCAGACAAAATAGAATGATGATGAAATTAAATAGCTGAGGAGAACAATCAATAACTCTTCTATCTTGTCAGAATTCAGCTCTGCAAAATTAATACCAGATAAGAAATCACACAACAGAGCAAGGGGTACTTGGATTTACAAGGATCTACAGACTTCTCTAGATATTGTCAATTTGTAATATTGTGTACATTCAGCATGGGAATCACTAGCGAGAGGCAGAGATTTTGAAACAAAATAGGACCTTCAACAGATCCGTGGGAACCCCTGAAACAATTAGAGCTGTAATTGGAAGCACAGAGCCCAAAACCATAAAGTATGAACACTGAAAAATTGTATGCATCAAACTACACAAATATGATGAGAACAATGCCACTGTAAAAAACAAATGCAGGCATATCAAAATTTGGATGGATCAGACTATCGAGATGGTAAAGATGGACAAAATGACACATCTCTGTTCAAAACCAAACCAGATCTTTGAGATAAACTGCTCAATAAGGCATAAACTTGTCAGAAACTTCAGTTTGTGTGTTGGTAGGTACAAACCAACAACTAAACAGCAAATGGAAGGAAACAGTTATGCCGCCCTTAAGAAGCAAAACCAGCAAACCCATAATGCTAGAGATCAGGAAATCAGGCTTCTCATAGTAAGAGACTCATTTATCATCACAGCAATGAATTGAAAATGGAGACAGAGATGACTGAGAATGCATTGTGTCAGATTTGCTTGTAGAAAGTTTCCCAAGTATATCATTGCTGACTAGGTCACAGCTTTAATATCTCTGAACTAAAGTACAATACTGTAGGAGTGACAGCTCAAAAAAAGAAGACTTTCTTTAGCAAAGCCCAATTGTTTGTTTGTCCTGACTTCATTAAATGTGTTGGTGCAGCTGCTTTGGGCAGGAAATAAAAAATACTTCTGAAGCAACATTATACATATCATATGTTTCTAGCATGATTGGTTCCATATTGCTGGGGCCCTCAAGCGCCTCTAGCAGAGTTCCTCACCAAATTTTAATGTGTCAAACTAGATAAAAGTCAGAATAGATGCTTTATCCCTATGGGCTAGGACGACTGCTATCCAGCACAGAAACTCCAACAGGGAAGACAATGCCCTGGCTTCAGCCTGAGTACTGTAAGCTCCCATGGGCTACCGATAAGAGCATGTGGCCCCCTCCAAACTCCTGCACACCTTTGTGCCCTCAGGGTTCCCCTCTGACTGTTCCCAGCTGAGACCTCAGTCCAGGGGTGCCCCAGCTCATTGGCATTGGGACAACCAGCCCTCAGCCCTTGCTGGGTTCTGTAGGTGGGTGTCAGGCTAAAAAAGTACAGCAGATGTGTCAATAGACTGTGCAAATATCCTTCAGCAACACTTTTACTACCTAATTGATGGGGAAGCTTATAATGGGGTTAGGTCTCAAACCGAAAACTTCAGCTCACTGCAATGAACCTTTAAAACTAAATACACGGAGCAGTATATAACTATACCACATAATAGAGTATACCAGAAGATCAAGCCGCAGATAAACATGGAGCTGTTGAACCAGCTCTGTACATATAACCCATCAATTGCAAACAACCAGTGGCTCACAGTACAGTGATACATCATAGCTACTACTGAATTCAAAAGGCTGCGTGCCATGTCTGAAGATTTGCTAGCTCTGAATTTCAGCATGTTACGAGACTAAATAATTCTAGGTATGTCCAAAATTATTTCAAAGGGTATACTAAGCTTCTGCCATACAACAGAGCGAAGTGGAAAAAACATTTAATACTTTTATAGGCTTCAGATTTATTTTATTGGTTTTGGTGGGAATATAGGTATGTAAAACTATGGAAAAAGGAGACTAGCACAAAACAAAACCACAAGGACCTAGAGAAAGAGAAGCATATTTAGCATATTGGAAACAAGTAATTATCTTTCATTTTAGGAGCCCAGGCTACAGAAACTTCCTGGGGAAAAACCTGTAATTTCAGAAGGTGCTGGATATGAAAAAAAAAAGAGACTTAACACATTGGATCAAATAACGTATCCAGCTAGAGACTGATCTGATGTTTAACACTAGTTAGAAAGTGAAGCAACACAGAGCAGAACGGTATTGTTTTATTATACCAATATAGTATTTCAAATTTAAAAACACCTCAAAAGATAGTGAAGAATTTATACTTTAAAACAAAAGAAACAGTACTGAGTTTACCACATCATTTCCATTGCTCAAGCTGTACGGTTTATCTAACTCTACTGAATCTTGTTGTTCTACAGCTGGAGGAGATGTGATACAGCACTAAAAGTATAACACTGGAGATAAACAAGCTGTGAGTGCTCAAAACTGAACACAACCGAAGCATTAAGCAAGTCAATGAAAAGAGCTTACAGCTGAAATGAGGGTTGTTTTAAGCATGTCAGCAAAAGCTCCTAAAATTGTTAAACATTTTAGAACCTTTTCTTAGCTACAAAAGACCGAGCAATGAGAGCAGAAACATTTGTCACTAGAAATAATATAACTAAAAATAATCTGTTACCCCTATAGCTTTTATTTCTCTAAATGTCTTTAGAAAACGGCTGTGGTTTTGAAAATGCAGTTGGTCTCAGGAAAGGTTGCACTGACACATACAACCGCAAGTTACATTTGGTGGTGAAAGGCAAACAGGGGAAAATATATAAATAAACAGAATCTCCCATAATCACTGACTGAATGTTACCTAGTTTCACGCTGGTTGGCACTCACACCTAAGAAGGCTCCCTAGGTAAGCTCCTTTTTAAGCATTTCTCATCAACTTGAAACTTGAACATAATTATGTTTGACTAGATTCAGGCTGAGCGTGTGTCAGGGTCCTGCCCCCCAAGTCATCCCAATCAAGAGTCCTAGACAAAACCTTCCCTGGTTTCCCTGAAGCCTCCCACCGCAGGTATCTTTCTTGAAACAACCAAAAGACAGAAGTTGGTGTAAAGCAAAATCTTATCCTAATATGCAGATAAAATCTGACTCTTATCTCACACCCACATAACTTTGAGTCTCCTTCCATCATTATTTAAGATTTCGGTTAAGATTAGCAACTGAATTCAGGAGTCACTAGAGGACAATACCCAGCAGATGTAGACTATGTGATAAGAGAAACCCTATTCTGTAGAAAATCAGACTAAAGTAAGCCACTTCCAAGCCCTTCCTCATCTCACTCAGCTGAATTTCTCAATATATATTTAATAATTTTAATTAATAACTTGAATACAAATTCCGTATTTCATAAATCTGAACAACTGACTCCAATTCCACGATTTGAACAATTATAAAAATTCTTACCATTGAAAATAAAGGTCATTTGTAAGAAGAAATAAATGCACTTGATGAAAGATGCTATAATAGGCACATGAAGATTCTACTGGAGAGTAGTATCAAAGAAAATTTACTTGAATTTAAGCTGACCCCTCATTCATCATATCCTGTGGGGGAGTCAGTTAATGACTATATTGATTCTCTTTTCTGTTCATTTTTATATACATCATCTAACCAAGGTGAAAGTAACCACAAGATATTAATTTCAGAGAAAAAATATTTCAGTGATAAATGCTTGAGGTTGCAGTTAAGAATTATTATGATACAATGGATTTGCTGTACTGAAATTGTAGGGCACAATCATAGAAGCGCAGTGGGAAACATCACGTAACACACACTAAGTGATCCCTGGAAGTAGAGTATTGCTAATAACTGAAATGGACTTCAACAGAACTCTATTGGCTTAGGATCTGATTGATACATGTTAAGTGACACCTTTTCACTGAACTCAGGAGTACTGGATTGCTTGGGAACCTTTGAGCATTCAGAGAACAATGTGAACTAGGTAGCTGAGACCACAGTTTCTCTAGCCTACACGTATCTGAAGATGAGAAAAGGAGGAACATAATCCATTTCTACACACATCTGATTTCAGAGGCACCTCACAGAGTCTGATCTTTTGCTCTCACCGACATGTATAAAGCAGAGTACATGACTCCCACCATAATGTTTGTGTGTTTTGAAGAAAAGTTGATGAATGAGAGAGATTGAGGTGATCTTTCTTGCATGGGAAGAAAGGATGCGCTGCACTTTCTGCAGCTGGCTTCGATCTGGGAATAAAGGTATAGAGCAGACTGAACTAGTGTGTGACTAAAACAGAGCATGACATATCTAATACTACCCTATCAACACAATATGGCTTTTAAAAACACTGGAAGCAGTATCAGTGTTTTCTTTGACCTCCCTTTCATTAAATGTAACTATTCTTTCTCGTATGCTGTTTTTGTTTTCCAACTAATGAGCTCAATTAACGATCAATCCTTGATTCCCAGACCAATTCAATCTGTTATGATTTTATTGTTTGCATATTTAGAAAGTTTAATCTCTGCAAGGACCTTGTTGATATTTTCTTCATTTAAAAACTTCTTTCATAACAGCAAACTTTTCCCCAGTCAAGCCTTAAGTCTCCTGGCATCTTTGTGAATACTGTATTTGCAAAGGCTTCTGTTAACTGCTAAGGGAAGCTGCAAGGTGGTAGGTAAATTTATCTTACCATTTTATTTAAGCTCTTTGGAAAAAGAAGAACTGAGAGAGGAGGGAGAGCTCACTCCTAGTCCAGTCTGTGGCTCCTTGTAAGAAAACAATTGATTTCTTTTGTATTTTTAATACTAGAAAAACTGAAAGCAGATATCTGAGGAAAACAGAACCAGACCTCCCATTGCAGGGGTGCTCAGTAAAACCCGGCTGGTGTCTCATGTGGTGCTCAACCACAAGGAAAACCTGGGCTTGAGAAGAGCCCCCGACTGCTGCAGCTGGGGCCGGAGCCCCACAGAGGTCAGGGAGGTGTAGTGGTGCCTCCGGGGAGAGCTTCCATGGGGCCCGGCAGAGCTGACTTACAGCTGCTGCTGCTGCTGCTGCTGGAAGGGCAGGAGATGAAATTAGAGCGTGGAGGGGGGAGACAGCGAGGGAAGAAAAGCAGAATGTCTGAAGAGATGAAAACGCCACCGTTTCGCTTTCATCCCTTTCACATTCTCAGGAATTGCTTTAGGGGGCTGAAAGCCATCCCTTGAAAGTGTGATTCCTCTGTCTTTATGCTTTGCAGGCATCTACAGACAGGAGAAATAAAGTGATAATAAACAAGCACTGAACACAGTGCAAACTCTTGTCAGAACCCCAAATAAATGAGTGCAGCCGCATACATGTTCCTTCCACAAGGACTGTGACCAGTTATTTTAGTCAAGAGCATCAAATATTCAACAGTTACAAGATGACATCCCCCACCCCCATCAACCAAAAATCCTCGCAAGACTCCTGTGCAGTTTTACGGTCACAAAGACCTAAACTTGAAACTTAGGAAACTGTAGAAATGAAGCTGCACGACTGATTTTACTACGGCTTCCCCAGGCACGTCTTAGTCATTAATTCCACAACCATATCAAAGTATTCTCCCAGTGCAAAGAACAGATGATGTTCAGTCAACAAGCAACTATGCAATGTTTGATTTCTCTTATTATTAATAATATTCCAAACCTCACTGTAATGACAGTTTCATTTTGCTGAGTGACTTTGCCCTGTAATAACTGAAGTTCAAAGTGTCTGAGGTATGCAGACACCGAATGCTGACTATGAATCAGACGTCTTCAAAAGCAACAAGCTTTCAGGCACCACTGCTGAATGCTCTGCAAATGTGAACTAATACATTTTCCCCAAAAACCTGGGGGAGTTCCTGTTGTCATCTCAGTTTTAAAGCTGAAAATCTGAGATGCCATTGTGGTTAGAATCAAGTTCTCTGGAGAAAGTTACTCTTTTCAGAATCCCACCTCTAAAACCTCCAGCTCCATGTTTAAAAGTAGTGCTGGAGCTAGTACAGGGAGAAAAGGACACTGGTGATGCCCCAATACCCTGATGATCTCTGTGTTTTGGAGCATTTTATCTGCTGTGCGATAGTATGAGGTTGACTATTACTCTCCCAACAAAGCAAAAATGTAAGCCTTAAATATGCAGGTGGAAGAAAATTGATTGCTGAGGCAAAGTTCTGTATGTGCTACAGAAAATAAGGTCATGCTGACAAAGGTTCATTTTACTTAAAGGACACAGTTTGTGACTGGTTGATGGGGAAGAAAACAAAGGAAAGGTTTTTTAGAGATTTTTCTGGTTTTTTGCTCCTGGAATCAAGAGAGCTTAAAGAAAAGGAAATCTTAAGGAGAGCCAGACATTTTGAAAGAAAGGCTTCTAGCCTGGAACCCGTCTCAGCTGCTAGATTTTGAAATCATGTATCTTAATCTGTAATTTTCTTGCTGGGTTACCACAATCAGATCAATAGTACTCAAATTCAGACAGGTACCAACATGCCAGACACCTCTGTGGATCTATTCCCATGCCTCTCTTTATCCAGTTTATAACATGGTAATAAAAGACTCCTGAATTATAAAATATGCATGTCCATATCAAATTGAAATGCATCTTAACGTCTTTGTTATTACTATAAATTACACTATCCAAAATGTTTCAGTAATAGTCCCAGAGGGTTTGACAAGTTACGAGGCATAAATTTGTCTAAGACAACCCCTTAACCACTTAACCCTCTTAACCGCTGAAAGTTTAAGAATTGTGTAAGTACAACTCTTATCTTACTAACCCTATACTTTGAAGAGAACATTGTATTTGCATTGTAACTACATCTTCAGAAATGGCAACTACTGCACCCTGTGACAGAAATAATGTTATTAAGCCTAAGTTCACCACTACTGAAAGCCAACACTTTGCTGAGTAGAGGTATTCAGTGTTCTGTAAAACAGTGATTTTGTCCCACAGGACACCATTCCTGGTTTAGAGGCAATGACAGGGACTTTCTTTAACATTAAGAGAATAAATACTAATATGCTGAGTATTAAAAATGTTCTTTCTGCAAGTCTCATAAACGGCCAAGTGACAACTTAGAAAAATACAAGCTCAGCTTTTCTTAGTATGAGACCTCCAAGCTACCAAATCTAACTATGCCTATCAAACATGAACACCACATCTTAACAGAGTAGTTTTTGTCACTACCATAAACTAGTACCAAAATTGTTTCTGGTTTTCTGTGTTACTACAGAAGCCCCTAGTAGTGTTTAAACATGACATTTTGAATACTACTCAGTGCAAACCTAAAATGATACAAGCTGGAAATACTTCCCTTCTTCCCAGTGTCTCACTGAGTGCAAACCCCACATTTGCAGAAGCTGAATTAACAGCTTCTAAGGCTGTTGACTCAGGTTCTGCTAACTTGTGTTATGAAATGAACTGCAAAATGTGTGGTATTTTTTTCTCTATTACATAGAAGCACCCCTTGTTGCCAAGCTGATTTCTGGGATCATGTCTAAGCGAAGAAACCACGTTAGCTTGCTCTTCTGTGGTTAAAGGAATTAGTGATATTTTAAATATATCAAAAAGTCTCATTTTCAAAGAGTAAATAATGGCATGGTCTCCACATTTTTGCTTCATGGAGCCAGGCTAGCTGCAGCACGCCCAGGTTATTCTCAAGACAAAGAAGCCCAGATAAAAAAAATCTTGGCACCTACAAATGCCATATGGAGTTTCCATGTGTCGTTGTTGTGCAACAAAATTATCCCCCTTTTATTTTTCCCCAAGATATTTATAATATAGGGACCTTTTTGCCAGTGGTGGTTTGGTTTTTTTTCCAAATCTGGGAGGAGGAGAGTTAAATTATTCTTGAGTGCAGAAGCAGAGAAAAATAATTAGCTTAAAAAATTCCAACCATAGTCTGAAATGTCTTTTCCAGGCATAAAACTGCACATTATTAAGGCCTAGTGCTGTGGGACTTTCTATGGCTTGAGGCTAATGCTCTCCCCAAGCAAAGCTGAGGATCCATCCTTTCTCATGGTTTGATGCTTCTGTTTCTAACCTTCATGGTTTGTTATCCAGGTGACCTTCAACCTTTGATCCTGGAATGACTATTAGTGGTGACTCCAGGAGATTTGCCTCACTAGCACAGCTATAGTGGAGCATTCCCAGGTGCATTATAAATGCAGCTTATCACATCATTCTACAATTAATCAACGGTGTATCACAATGCGCTCAGAATGCATACATAAAAATATATTATAAATAAATACATGTGCAGATAAATACAAAATGGCATTTAGTGGTTAAAAGCCCAGGTGCATCCACTACGCTGTTGTGATGCACTTTTATACATGTATTCCCCACTTATCTTAATCCAAACCAGGATTTATGCAGGAGCTTTGTTTCAACCAAGATCTTAGTGTCATGACTGGAGAGTGTTCTTTGAACAATGCTATGGAAACAGATGATACAAACTGCTGGAGAAATTATCTGTGTGTTTCAGCAGCTGTTTTTCAATTGGGGTCTAATCCCAGCTCTTTAGGCTACAAACATTACAAAACTTGGGACAGGTTTGACTAGATGACAGGGAAACAACTCAACATCTGCCATGTTTGGGGCATTACTGTAGTATCAATAATAAAATAACATCCCAGATCTTGGAGCAGTTTAGAGGAATTGCCAGTGAGGAACAAAAATTGTTTTCTCCTTTTTTTCAACTGTAATTCTGACTGGTTCTCTTCAAGATTCTCTGTAACATTCCTCATTCCTGCCATCTAAATGATTTCATAGAATCATAGAATAGCTAGGGTAGGAAAGGCCCTTAAGATCATCTAGTTCCAACCCCCTGCCATGGGCAGGGACACCTCACACTAGACCATGTCACCCAAGGCTCTGTCCAACCTGGCCTTGAACACTGCCAAGGATGGAGCATTCACAACTTCCTTGGGCAACCCATTCCAGTGCCTCAGCACCCTCACAGTAAAGAACTTCTTCCTTGTATCTAATCTAAACTGCCCTTGTTTAAAGTCCCTCTGGATGGCATCCCTTCCCTCCAGTGTATCGACCAACCCACACAGCTTAGTGTTGTCTGCAAACTGGCTGAGGGCGCACTCAATTCCATTGTCCATGTCACCAATAAAGATGTTGAACAACACATCCGGACAGTTCTTTATCCACTGAGCGGTCCATCCATCAAATTGATGTCTCTCCAGTTTAGAGACAAGGATGTTGTGCGGGACAGTGTCTAATGCTTTGCACAGTTCCAGGTAGATGACATCAACTGCTCTGCCCTGTCCATCAGTTCCATAGCCCCATCATAGATGGCCACCAAATTGGTCAGGCAGGATTTCCCCTTAGTGAAACCATGCTGGCTGTCACCAACCACCTCCCTGTTTTTCATGTGCCTCAGCATGCCTTCCAGGAGAATCTGCTCCAAGGTTTTGCTGGGCACAGAGCTGAGACTGACTGGTCTGTAGTTCCCCGTGTCTTCCACCTTCCCCTTCTTGAAAATGGGGGTTACATTTCCCTTCTTCCAGTCATCTGGAACTTCACCTGACTGCCATGACCTCTCAAGTATGATGGACAGTGGCCAAGCAACTTCATTTGCCAGCTCCTTTAGATCCGTGGATGGATTTCATCAGGTCCCATGGACTTGTGCACGTTCAGGTTCTTATTTCTTTCAGGATAAAAGGCTAAAAAGGACGTTTCTGTGTCGAAAATGTATCACTACTTAGATTCTGTTGTGTTTGATGTAGTTGTAAAATAAAGGCATCCCTGATGTAGTTAAAATGAAAGTATATGCCTAAGACAGGAAGAATAAGGGCTGTGACAACAGAAAGTCCAAAGAAGATGCTAAAATAGCGTGTTCCTTAAAGCAAAAGAAAGCAGTTTTGTTTTACTGAGCCTCTGGAATTTGAAATATATATGTTTCATGCATAACATGATTCAAAACAGCTGACTTTTCCTTACAAAGAGTTAAGGAATAACTTTACTGACAATTACGCTGTTATAACTATAACATGAAACAAAAGCTCTATCTTGCAAAGACTTTTGTGCTTCCTATTAGGTACTGTAGGAAGTCCCATTGACCTCATGGTTTTGAAGGTTAAACAGGCAACTACGTCTTCTCCTCATAGTTTAGTTATTGTGTGGTCTAGCAAATGAAGAACTAAGAACTGCCAAACTTAAAAACGAAGCACTTTTATTTGGGGGGCAAATAAGTATGTGGACTCCAAGGAAAAGAATGATCGATAACAAGAATAAAGTCACAGACATGGTAGAGGGAAAAAAAGAGTTTGGTTGAGAAAAGAACTCCAGCTGCTGCCTCACAGAACATTTCATGAGGATGTTTGATAAAGATTTGGAATGTGTGTGTGACTGCTGAATTGTCCATGGATTAAGAGCCATAAACGCAGTTAACATCTCTCCTGAGATTTTGAATTCTAAAGACTATCAAGCCTGAAAGTTTATCTTTTTGTTTCTCCAATAAAGTTTATGGGTTGTATAACACACATGTAAAGTCTCTAGAGAGTTCTCGTACCTGTTTTGGTTGTACATACCCTTTGGTGATATTACTATATAAACAATCAAAAAGAAAGGGGGCAAAAATATTTTCCAGGCTATTTTTGTGAACTTAAGTAGCTTATAAATAATTATTGAGTCAACATAACAAATACCTTGGGAAAGATATAAATCCTAAACAAGCATAAAATCTGCCTCCAACCTTCTGCTCTTCTGATTCCAGTTTCCATTTGAGACAGCCACAGATGTAAAACCTTTCTAGAAATTTCTCCATTCTCTACTAATAGAGCAGCATCACTGACAACACCGCTACACTTTAAAGCACCAAGACAGTCAAGGCCCTCCTTTGATGCACAGTCTCCAAATATGTAGTAATATGATAGGATGCATAAAATGTTCCAACATCAGCAGAACATTGAACAGATATTTAAGTTTATCCCTTAAAACAGCAGTTAAGCATATACTCCGTTTAAGCTACATTCATTTCAGTAGGACTTAAGCATGTGGTTAGCAGCAGTTGTATGCCTTGCCAAATGAGGATAAAAGTGCTAAGAAATCAATACTGGTTCTATGTTTGAATTTCCCAGTGTCTTTTTAAGACAGACTTTGAAGATAGTTTGTAAATATGCTCATTTCTTATTGCACATTCACTAATAGACTTGTGCTGGGGAATCCTATAACAGCACAGTGCAGATTCCTCAGATTACACCAAAAAATCAAAATACCTATTATATGCAATGTCTTCCCTGGCAAATGATATGCCAACTCCCATAATCATTTGCTATTCGCTCTTTAGAAAAATTTGATATCTTTTCAACCTCCCAATTACAATAACAAATAAAAAGTCCTTTTTAGTAATAATGAAGGAAACTGGCACAGAATCACAATAAAGAAAAGCCAGCTGAGGAGCCTGCTAGAAAACAATACTATATATAATTGGTGTTTAATTATGCAGAATTAACAAATGGCAGCAGCACTGGTTGTATTACTTGACCAAGGCTCTTTGCCAAGTCAACAAGCTGGTTTTAATGTAGGAAGTAACCCATTCAGTTATCTGGCGCCTTTGAGCAGGGCCCTGACTGCTGCGTTCTCCATCTGTGTTGCCAAAAACACTTAGCAGAAGAAAGAAATCTGTTGATTTGCTAAAGCAAGATAAATTTTTGGTCATTGATATGGGTGAATGCACCAATAAGATCATAAAAAAGTTTTCTAAACATTTTATTCATCTGGTGCCAACGATTTAGTAACGAGTTAACACCACGAGAGCTCAAAATACTAATTAGTATGAATTTGCAGGGTTGATATATTATACAATAGAATATCGAACATGTTTATTTGAATATATTACCTCCATTAACCCCTCCTCTCTCCATACACACATATTTGAGTGTATTTTAAACATGTTCAAATATTTATGTTCTCTAGAGCCTCATTACATCATTTTCTCCTATGGTAAGCAATTAATTTGCATTTTGAAATGAACGTGGCTATGATGATGTATATGAGAGGTTCCTGGAGACCGTGACAGCTGATGTACCCACACTCACAACTGACCCCTGTAACAGACCTGAGCACCGGCCTCACCAGTAGCTCCTCCTGCTTCCCCACCACTGAGATCTGCCGCACTCAAGAGATCTGTGATAAGGTGTGCTGAGCTGGGAGAGCTTGAGTTCGACTGGGAAAAAAGCCTTTTGAATTAAATACAGATAAGAAGAAAGTCTGGGGGAAGGCAACAAAGACTCTTGAAGATCCCCAAAAGCACACAGCAGCCTGCCCCTTCCTCTGAACTTCTCCTTCGTGTGTAGGTTTCTTCGCAGACTGTCGCCATGATAACAATAACAGTAGCAGACGTACTGTCAAGTGAATGGGAACCTTCAATGAGCAGTACGTTGATACATGCATGTATGTTTTATAGTTCTGCTGTTTGTAAGAAGGCAGAAAACCTACTGGAAAGCACGGAGAGAGAAGCAGAATTTGGGTTCTGATAGAACACAGAATACAAATTGAGAGTAAACTCCTCTACAGATTTGCATAGATTCAGGTTTACTGGTATTATTAAGATCCTGACTAGTTTTGAGTCAGACCAGGATTTAGATTACTGCAAGATACAGCGAGCTGGTCTCATCTGAAATCCTGGGAGAAAGGTTAATTTTGCCCAGTCTTTCTCAATCTTTCTCACTGCCACAGGAACCTGCAGGTAGCCGAAGAGAAATGAAGAACAGGAAGACTGGTCTTTACTTTCAGTGCTTCTTAGGACAACAGGGTGCATGCAAACCAAAGACACTAATCTGCGGAGCACCAGAACTAAATGGGGGCCTATTTTACATCCTTACAAATAATAGACTTTAGAATTCAATGCTTTTTCTAACCCTCACCCTTATTGGCAAAGAACAGCAGTTTTCTCCTTCATTTTTGGTCGTGCATTTTCAATGCTATTCAGCATCATAAAACCCAATTCTTAAATCCACAGTATGTTATGTTTGAAAACACAAGTTAAATAAAAGTGCTCCTCTGTGTGTGCATGTGTATCAGTATGAGACTTTTCAAGGCTGAGCTATTTCCAATGCAAACACAAGTAAATTTGGACATCCTCATATACTCGACATTTTATAGGCCTAGTAAAACTTGATCAAAATCCACTTATACTTGTTGGTTGTGTGACTTAACCTTTAGGGTAGATTAATTAGATTAACAGACCACATACTGTAGATTCCAGTACTTCCTCAATGGCTATTAAATTACACAGAAGGAATTATGTTTGAGAGTCCTGCTTCCTTAAATCAAATTCCAGCCATCACCTTTCTTTCATTTATTAGACTGCAAAGCTCTTGTTCCTTTTGTAATAAAAACTGAACCTCTGTTAAATTCCATCTTTAGTACTTGAAGTTATTCATGATTGCTGTGCTCAGGATCATGTAACTATAGAATCTGAGTCTACATTGGGAAAATACAATTCGTGATGGGTATCCTACAATAGGAGTGAAAAAATTGCTGCTTAGTTTGTGAAGAGGCAGGGAGTAGTAGAGTGTTCTTCCTTGTAAGAGACTGGGTACAAGCCATGCACCATGCAGACCACAGCAGTGGAAGAGCAGAGCCACTGTCAGCATGGCAGAAGGGAGTACCCAAACTGGGAGATGGGTACTGCTTGAAGGAGGCCAGTTCAGCTCTCACCATCAGGACAGGTAATGCTTCACCTCCTGGTGAAGGCATGGAGCTGGGTAAACAGGGCTTCGGAAATATTCCTGCAGTTTCCCAGCATGTTTGCTTTTTCTTCATCAAAATGCCCAGTCAGCGAGCAAAGATTTTGTACACTTGCCCTGTATTCCCAGACATCAGGGAGCCCGGGCAGAATGAAACATGAGCAGAATATCCAGCATTTCCCAGAAGGCACCAGCGAAACTGGATATGTGCAACACAATGCAGCTAGGAAGCTGAAGAAAAAAGACAAGGGTTTGGGACTTCTTGCACTCACGTCTACCTATAAACCGTTCCCAGGATATTACAAACAGCACAACACCTAAGAAACCTAGGTAAATATGTCAAGCTTGAAAAGCTAAGATGATCCGAGTTCAGATCTTTGTTCTGAAAAGGCTGTACAACTAGGAGAAATAAAAGAACAAGCAGTGCCAAGGGAAGGTCTTCCCTCTGCACTTCCATGGTGTAACAAGGGAGGAAGAGATGGAATCCAAAATCTGTGACATGAAAATATGACTATGGATGTATTACCTATGGCATGCCTGCTGATGCACAATTTTCCACCTAAATGCCAGCATTCTCCTGCTGTCAAAATTGCTAGAAACACTGAAAGGGTTAGCATTGGAATGCTGGTGACAGTGTATTATTTTAAGCTATTGGGATGCCTGGACTAGCTTTGAAGCAGTGCCACACAATCCAGCACTAAACACAGTGCTGTGTGCTCAGCCTTGGTCCCCATTAACATTTTAGGCATTACAAACTGTCTAGTAGGACATCAGAAAAGCTTGTCATTGATCAAGACACCGCAGCCTCGTTCTTCCTTCTCTGCAGCTCATTTCTGGCCTGTGATATCAGTTATACACCACATGCCTAGCTCTCTCACTGCATTTACTGCTGATGCAGCTCTTTCTGCACTCCCTGTCTTGGTGGAAGTATGTGCTGGCAAGTCCTGTTACAGTTAGTACAGTTGCTTTAGTAGCTACGGCAATCCATGGCTGCTAAAGACAGGCATCTTTGAGGGTAGCAACTTGCCCACAAATGTATTTCTCCAAAAGTGTGTGATTAAACCCACATGGCTTCAGTAAATAGCAAAGCAGTCTTGGAGATAAAGCTTGATGAATAAAGACAAAAGAATCCTCCACCTTTATTTACCATGTGCTCAAAGCCAGCTACTTGTATACGTTTCTAAGACAGAAATTTCATTTCAATCCAAGCAGGCAGGCAGAGCCTTTCAGCAGCCTGAGACAAAGGAAGTTTGGAACAATGGATGAAATAGCAAACCCTGACAGCCCAGTGCTTGTGATCAGGTAGCAGAGCCCAGGAGGGGAGCCTGGGAAGGCAATTAGCAGGTGATGCTTGCCAAGGGAGACTTGAATCTTTAGGTGATCCACGTTAGAGGGGCTTCGACAGAGCCCAGAGAGGCATCCAAAGCTGCCTTAACTGCTCAAAACTTCTTCAGGATATGAACTAAGCCCTGTCTGGTGCAAAGCATGACAAGCTATGAAGGCTTCTTACTATATAATCATGGCAGTGCATAAAACCATTATTTATAGTGTCTTTTTTTTGGTATTGGACTTTCATGCCCTACTGATGCTGACGTCTTTGTGCTTTGTGCAGCAGTAAGAGTGTACATATTTGACACTGTCTATTCTTGCCATCCTAATTTGAATGCCATTGACACCCCCAAGGATCCCTCCATGGTGGGAAGTTGCTCCACAGTGATTTAAAGCACCTGAACTATGGCTGTAAGAGTCTGTCCTCATTCCTTAGGTACTTGTTAACTAGAGATAAGCCGCTAAAATTGCATGCCTAAAATAGGTGATATGATACTGCACTGTAAATAATGCTAGTGGGGTTCTACCCCAGTGTGCTCAACAGTTCCAAATAAGAACAGAAGGAGAATGGACAGAGGCTTAATTTGCTGTATGCCACAAATTAGCAGCAGAGAGGGAAACAGTACCCAAGGTCTGTTCTCCATTCGCTAGACTTCATTTGCACAGTCAAAGACCTTTGTATGCCCATGGTTAGAAGTGAAGCAAAAAATCTTCCACTAAAGAAAATTCTACCACAAATATTAGGAGAGTGGGGGGAAGTCAATTAAAAAAAATCTTTCTCCCTTCCTTGAATCTGAGAAAGAAAATAATTCTTTAATGCCTTCACTGAAAATACAAACCTGCATTCTCAACTCTATTTTTCTCCCATTTACCATGCTGAATCTGGGGGGGGAAAACACACGGTGAAAGATACATTCTTTGAATGAAAAAAGGAAACATTCTTAGTGTCGCAGATGGCCGTCAGGATGAAATGAAGCTTGTGTCTGCTGAGGGAATCAGACCTTAGTGTGAAATCTGAATAGAAAGGAACATAGCAGAAGGCAAGGTTTCAAAAGGAGTTCAGCACCAACTGGCATTGTGAGGGTTAATTTACTGCCAGGAACTGCTGGGCTTTTCATTCTCAGTAGACACACAATAGACAGATCCCAAAAGTACCCATCATAATCACAGATGCTGGGGATTAATGCTAAAATGAAAGCTTCATGAATATTAAAAATATCAAAACTGCTAATGATGTAGCAGAGTTTGGAATAACAACCAATCTGAAAATCTAAGCGTGTGCCATGCAGACATAGTGAGACACTGTCTTTTTAAAACTGATTAAACCTACTCAATTTGTAACAGAAAGAGGCTTATGCATATTAGGAGCTGAATTGACTGCCAAACTTTACAAATTGCACAGGCTAATTATCATAATTAAGCTTTGGATTGAAGAAGAAATTTCCATTTATCTCAGAATGACTCAGTGGAACTTCAACAAAGAAGGCAAAGTACATCAGATGGTTTGTCCTTCTTTTTCCCCTTCTCCTTCTCCCCCAAGCAATGTTTCAAATCAATTGTGAAAAAATTAAAAAATTTAAAATAAGAAAATCAGAGCGACAAAATAGAAATACTTTTGCTTGAAAATCAGGGGAAAAAGAAACAGAGTTTAGGGATTTTGGAATTTGTTGTAAACCCTCCCCTAAAAACCAGTAGAATAATATATGTTCTATTTTTCCAATATAAAGGCTGAATCAGAAGGTAATGCAAAGCCACGTGTCTTTTATAACCTGAAGCCACACATAACTCGTGTAACTATGCTTCATCAGTTTCCTGGAGAGGACCCTGGGTAGTGTTTGATCTGCTGGACTCTCCTGCTGCTGTTCATGTCTGCTGTTTGCCCTCTCATGCCGATGCAGAGAAGTTATCTCAAAGGATGAGATAACAGCTACCACATTTTAAGATAAAGATTACATGTTACTCTATGACTTTGAACTGGAGCCAAAGACTTCCACTAATCTCAAATGGGATTCAGATCTTTTCCTTAGGGAATGCTTAGTCTGCAAACAATAAAAGCCCAGCTGTGAAAACTGTATATTACTGTATTTCCTTTCCTATCACAATTTAGGAATAAACAAAATGTGAGGGTCCTCCTTAAGCTTACCTAGACTGCATCAGACAATACGTATATAGAGTCATGATGCAATGGAGAACACTCAGATATCAGGGAAGTATTAATCCTCTCATATATAATGTGTCTGACTTTTCACCCATCAGGTGCTTTGTTTTTGTTTGCATTTATCGAACTTCGGCTTCTATGATGATGTTCTAAATGCATGAAAGAACATGAAGCAAATTAAACAGACCTGCATTTCATTCACTGTAGAACTCAGTTATAATAGTTCTACCATTATATAGTCATACTGTAAATACTTGAGAAATAAATGTGAATTAAAAGCCTAGGTAAACAGGAAAAAAAAAAGAGCAAAAATAAAAAGATCTTCATGTTTAAACGTGATTTTATTCAGCTACTTTAGAAGAATAGAACTCTGAAAAGAGAAACCAGGAACAATTTCAAAATGCAGACTAGAAGTGAGATATGTGACACAGAACAAGAGGGAGAAGAATGTAGTGATATTTATCAGCCTAGATGCCTTCAGGAACCATCTGAATCTTCTGGACATCTTTAACAAAAGATATCCTAGTATTATAATAGAACATTCGTATGTAATTGTGTAAGAGAGAGGAAACTTCCAACTAATTCTAGACTGACATTTGCACCCATTAAGACCAATTCAAATTTTTAATGTGGTATTGCTCTTGTCATTTATAAAAACCATAAAAATCTGCTTTGATGAGAGTCTAATCTCATATAACAACTAAGACACAGAAAGTACTACCTCATTTACTCCTTTAGGAATCAATAGAAATTATATTAAACCACCAGTTCATGGGTAGTTTTACAAAAATCTCCCATCTATGCATTCCATGCCTTTCCCTCTTTTATATGCCTGCTAATACAACCAGCTCTGGGATAGCCATCAGCTGGAATTCCCAACTATACAAACCAACCATCCTGGCAGAAACGCTGCTCTGCATTCTGAATAGTCAGAAGTTCACTTCACTTGCTCAAAATTCATCCGGTGTTACTTTGTGTGGTGGCAGAGGAAAGAAATACCCTATCACCAAGAGAGCAGGATTGGGAAACATAAGCGATTATGCTGAAGAGGTATGTGAGCAATTTTGTCTGTTATTCGTTTGGTGTATGGAAATGTATCAGTCCTCTCATATGAGCTGGAAATAAGTCCATCAGGCATAGTAGAGATCCAAGCGGTAAAGGAAGAAAACAATTCCAGATTTACACTACTTTCACTCTTTCTTACTATGCTCATCATTATAAAAAGGCAAGCCCACACACTCATTATTAACAAGTGTAATAAGGAAGAGCACAACATTGCCATTCACAGTTCAACACCTGGAGTGAAAAATGCCAGCACTTAGGAGATGTCAATGCTTCCCCTGATCTTTCGTTTGATGGACCGTTATTCTTTGAGTACTTGTGGCTAGAATGAACTTCATATGGGTAACATACTACTTAATGAAACAATCCCTGTGCTGTCCAAGAAATTTTTTCCTTGCCCTCACTTTAAAGACAAAGAAAACTCCTTTTAATCATAGGTTTGTACACAAAAACTTCTAAAACACATAGTACTTGAAATTTACAACCTTTCTAACAAGAATTCCCAGAACCTAAAGCAAGTCAAGCACAATTGTGGAAGGTGCCTGTGCAATGCAAGATGCCTTACTCTTGGTACTCCCTATTGTTTATCCCTCAGATAAGAACAGGAAAGATAAATTCTAAATATTTGAGTTTTGAGAGAATGAATGTTCAGTTAATGATTCAAGATTTCACATAGTCTGTTCCCTTTCATTTGCCTGTTTGTTTTTAGTTTCTTGTTTAAACAAACTAATAAAACCACTTAAAATACCTCCATCCAATCTAAAACCTTGGGTAAGAGGCAGGAAAGAAAGGCTGAAACTCTGTCATTTATTACATGCAGAAAACAAGTGTCTTCAAAATGTTTAAAATTAGTAAGAAGCACCAGCATTGTGTATTATTGAAACTACATTATTAAAATGACTTCTTTCAAATAATTGTTCTATATTTTGTATTTCTAAACAGAAAACAAAGCTCTAAGTGTTTTTAGAGACTGCAAAGTAAAAGTCACAAACAAGGCAGAGTCTTAAAACACTTAAGAAAACACGAAGGAACTTTAGAAGCAGTTATATTATTACTCAAGAATAGGTTTTATTACAGTTTACATGCCTGTTATTTCTAGAAGCACTCTGCATTTTCTTACATTTTTTTACAGATACCCCTGTCCTGGGTCAGTGAGCTAAACTCTCCAAACCTTGCTCGGGTGTTAGGAATAGGCATGCTGAAGAACCACCCCTGATGCTTCAGAGGGCTGAAAGAACCCAAAAGATGCCTTTCTTAAAACCTCTCGTTGTTGTGCTGGCCTAGAAGGGATGCTGTAATTTTATCAGCTGATGTTGATGAAGCTCTGGAAGTTTTCTGAAAAGTATTCTATGGAATTGCACGCTTGGATGTTAATCTGTCAGCACAATAGAGCACAGACACACGGGTTGTTAAAACCTTTCCTATTTTTAAAGTATTTCCAGATATGGAATAGAAAAAAAAAGTCACTGAAGACACCTTGAACTTTCAGTATGAAAATATGTAGACATGATCTAAAAGATACCTGTAATGATCATCAGAGAAAGAAATTTGCCAAATACCCCCCAGCTGACCTTTAGAGTTTGGAAAAGAGCATATCTTTATATTGAACTATGGACTATAAATATGCTGAAGTTTCATTTGTTCTGAATCTTGAAATAAGAATAAAATAGTGACAGGATACAAATACTCTGAGAATTAAGGAATATATTGCCTATCGCCTGTAGGTTACTGGTTCAAATTCTGTCAGATGAATAGTGACAGAAAGTCAATACAAGGCAATGGCTGTTTCATGAACTACATGTGAATCAGGTAAGTAGTCCAAGAGCAGATCCTGGTACAGTATAATTCCTGATGAGGAACAGCTGGTAGCTGTAGCAAAGCAGCCAAAATGAACACGTCTCTAATAGAGACTTACATTATGAAAGCATGCATTTGAAAGCATAGGCTGTGCATCATTTGCACCGTAGATTCAAAAGATCCATTTGCCTTCAAATGTTGTTAATGTGGCATGAGCACATACACAAAACCAATGTCACTAGGCACTGTATTCCAGAACTCTGCAGAAATGTCTCTGCAAAGATCAGTCTTGCTGCCCCGCGAAGTGCATTCACTTCACAAAACTGTGCACTTCAATAAATGGTATTCACCAATGCCCTCGCAAAGAAATTAAATGGAAATTATTATTTCAAAAAGGCTATTTGGTGTTAGATGACTGGTGTTGTTATAGTACTTAATATAAATACTAATAGTGTTAGTTTTTTATTAGATCAGACTAACAGGGATTTAAAAAAAACACTTCAAGAAACTGTTTTTAATAAGGTTTTTTCTAAAGAAGTTTAGAAAAAGGAGTGAAGAAAAGGCAGAAAGATGCCAGTTGACATTCTGACTCTCTTTTAAAGAAGATCAGTTCATTAGCAGCAATTTTCTGATTTTAACTTAAGATTTTCCATTCTAGAAGTTCATTTCCAGTATGTATTTCAATGAGTGCTCAGTTACACATTAGTTTAACTCCCAGGAACCCCAAAGTGAAACTTTTTGGTGCTAGTGTAGCATGAGACATGGGAAATATGTCCAGGAAGCAAATTTGCTGCTGCAGTAAATCAAGCTGCTCTCTAAATTTCATTTCCCACAGTGGCCAGAGCTTTTAAGAAAATAGAAAAGCCAGCTCTTTCCCACCTACACTGAAGGTAATGCAGAGGATTCTGCTGATACCATCTGGCAGCATAGTTAAAAAGTTAAACTAAGTCATCCAGATTTAAAGGACATGTTTTTGGAACAGATTTATGTGGCTGCCAAATTAAATAAAATTAAAATTAATAGGTTGCAGAATAAAAACAATCTAGAAAATACTAGAGTGATATTATTGACGCTTTTATTCATTCCACACACATGACTGTCCTCTGCATTGCAGATTTGCACTTCTAATGTATCTCAGAACTTTATAAAATGCTGTCTAGCTCAGAACTACAATCACTGGGCTAATACACAACTTTCCACTAACTTCATTTACAGCAACAACATTCATTCTGTGCCTGTTTAAAAGAACCTCAGACATCTACACAGTGAAAATCCTCGGATTTTTGCTCTAAGTTACTCAACTCTTTTTCAGTAGATCTAGCTTCTTCTAAGTAAAGTACCTACCTCTTCCGCAATCTTTATTTCTCATCAGCTTGAAGACAAATCTAGGAATAAATCTCTACTGTACTTTTGTCACAGATAACTTCTTCCACTGTGGCTGAGCTGCAGTTTCATCCATGCAGCTTTCTGTACCTCAAAGAGATGATAAGTAGCTTTCTCCCAGTTATAGCACTGGAAAAATGCTTTCAGGGAGCTGAGGATTTACAATGAATTTAGAATAATAGTGCAAAATCCTTGAAATATTTAAGAAAACCCTCCAGATAAATCAAATAATAGCCCACATCCCCTGAACACTTTGTTTTGTGGAAAAGGACAACCTAATCTGTAATACAGTGTGAATTCAAAGTGCACATACTTAGGAAAAAACCTCTTTCCAAACCACTCAAAATTGTGGACATCTGCGTAGAGGCTGGCTACTATTCTTCAATATTGGACAATAATATTAAACACCTGCTTTTACAGCCTACTGGATGAATATGGCTGCTTTTGACAGACAAGTGCTGGAACTAAACCATCAAATTACAAACCAAGTTAATCTGGGGAGGGACAGAAGAGATGGAGAGAGTTGAAAAGGATACAAATGTCTGTTCATGTGTAAGCAAGTGATAAATTATGGAGCACAGCGTTATTTCCTGGCATCTTTTTAGAACGTGGCTAGAGACTGATGAAATACAGGACCAGCTGTAGTAAATCTGATAACTGGTTCTATCAACCCCAGATTTCTGTCCATGCTGGGTGTTGAGAGAACTAAAATATACCTAACCTATTAGGCAGCATTAGAGATGAAGGAAGACTACTTAGTCCATTTATGCATAGAAGACTGAGTTAACTTACTTTTTAAAGAGAAAAGACTAAAAAGAAAAGAAGTTAGGTAGAAACAAAAGATAATGCACATCAGAGAGACACGCCAAACATTTCAGCAACTGTTGCTAATAGGAGTCCCAAACAACACACTTGGAGTGGAAATCACTGCCACATGTTAAATGTATTTAGGATGTGATGCAGAAGGGCAAGATTAGTAAAAAAATTCCAAATATGTGCAGGGAAGGAGATAACCCCTAAGGAATTCCAGTCCCACACAGTAAAGGTGAAACTGCTCTGCTCAGGTTTCTCTGGACTAGCTGTAGCTGCATCTGTGTTGCTATTCCCACCACTGGTTTAACATGCAGCTGCACCAAAACCTAAATGTGAGAAGAATCAGAGAACCCATCTGTGTTTAGCATAATATCGCCACAGGCACTGGAGTAGCAAACATGCAAATGAGCTGATTAATCAGGGGGTAATTATGCTTGGGTTACTCTTTCTGTTACAAGACTGCTTTGATAGTAGGATTAGGCATTATACATAGGAGCAGCTCATAGGGGAAAATGTTACAGTACCCTGTGAGACAGTTTAAAGTCCTTTACAAGCATGTTTCCTGTAATATTTGGATGAATGTTTCATTTATGAAAGTAGTAGGTTAACATGGCAGTAATTAAGTGAATCTTGACAGCGAGAAGCAAGTCTATAAAATACTGATTTCCAAAGTGAAACATTTACATTGCACTTTCCAGCTGAGATAACTCCCTGGCGCAATCTGTTTACTAATTTCTTTCAAGGACTATTTTCTCAGGTTAACTGATTCTCAGATCTTGCCATCTCTTGGGACTGTGCTGCTGCAAAACGAAGCAGGAGTCACTAAAGGAAGATCATCATCTTTAAAATAAAAAAAACCCCAAGATAGATTGAGCATCTTCTCTGACTATACAAAAATTCTTGGTTTTGAATTCAGATGGACTAAGTCAAAAAGCAAGAAATCGGTAGCAGTTATGTTGCAGAGTAACAAGGAAAGATTTTGTGCCCAGATTGTAAGTATTAGGTATTACACTGGAGGATTTCTGTCTCCAGCTTCGAGAGAGACTGCTCTAGAGGATTCTTGATGATAGCAGCCTAGGAAAGCTATCGCAGCCTGTGGCTCGCTGATTGTAGAATGGTTTGGGTTGGAAGGGACCTTCAAAGCTCATCTAGTCCAACCCCCCTGCAATGAGCAGGAACATCATCTAGAGCAGGTGGCCCAGAACCACATCCAGCCTGGCCTTGACTGTCTCCAGGATGGCACATCCACCCCCTCTCTGGACAACCTATGCCAGGATTTTACCCTCAGCATAAAAAATTTCTTCCTCATATCCAGCCTGAATCTCCCCTCTTTTCGTTTAGAACCAAAATCACCCCTCGTCCTATCACAACAGGCCGGGCTAAAAAGTCTCACAGCTCTGGCTTACTGACTGCCATACCTCCTTGGTGGCTCCTCTGCACACAGTAGGAATTACTGCAGTGGGGGACTGGGATTATTCTGCAACAGTACCAAATCTAAGTACATTCTTAAACTGCATTAATCTTATATCACCCAGTGTTCAGAAAACAGCTAACATTTTAACATTCATTTCTGTATACCGTTTAGTTCTCTGTATGTTTACATGCATGCATTTCCTACTTTTGAACTTCTACAGGATCTGGCCACAGATCTTGTAGAATTAACAGAACAATATGCATGCCGGAGCTAATTCACAATAGAAGGACTTCAATGTCTAGTTGCACTGACAATAATAAATCTCTATGGAATGAAAGCTGTGTTATCTCTATCAGTTAAGGCTATTTTCCCTGCTGAGAAGATTTAGTACACTTCACTGAGAGGGCAGTATGCCCAAGTAGGAAGCAGACTTTCACAGATGTCAGACACAATAGTCTGTTCACAGGTGAGAGTTACACAATGATTAGGACCACAATAGTGGAGGTTTGTATTTCTGGAGGGACCACTAAATGCTCCAGGATACATTATTTATACCAAAAATATTTGTACATGCACAGGTATCATGTGTCCAGCTTTCACCTCCTCAAGGGCCTTTCTTAGCAAAGCAAACTGAGCCGACGCACAGGGACTCCAGCACAGCCACAGCATGCCCGATCCTCACTACCCAGACACCTGCAACTCTCCATACTTCCAGTGTGAAAAGATCTTGAAAGCAAGGTTTGCACTTAGTACTAAATATTGCAACAAACTGAGGATGCAAAGGATGCACCTGAAATATTTTTCCTCTGCAGGGAACTTGTGTCTCACATCTGTAGTGAGAAGTCTATAAATCACGTTCAAGAAGTGATGTGTGGTTACTACACTGCAGCATTCATACAAAGCCACCCTGCGCAGGTGAACTACAACATTCCTCTAAACCACTTCAGTGTGTCTGTATTCCTGTTGCCTGGCCTCCTCCCTAACGTGGCTGATTACATCTCTGGTGGAAAGCTCTGCCAGTGAGTTTCCAGTGGGCTTCTTCAGACACTGGATGCTGGTTGCAAAAATCAGCCAGTTTGGAACCTACCTGATTCCGGCTGGGTTTTGGAACCCCATATTCAGCCTGCATCAGGCTTATTTAAAATTCATAATAATAATGAGCTAAAATACGTACAGCAGCAGTGACTGCTGACAGTAAATGGCAGCCTGTGTTATGGACAGCCTCATGGCAGCTGGCTGGCTTAGAAGTCATCCAGTGCCTGGAAGAACTGGCTGTGGATCTGCCCCTGCTCTTGCTTTGGGGAAGCTGATCATCTGCTAGATCCTTTCACACTAAATAAGCTCTTTCCTAATCAGAAACTCTTCAGTCCTTTTACCTGATCACCCACCATTAGTCTGTTTCCCACGGCATGCTACATGAGTTTGGGAGCTGAAGTTAACACTGAAATCCAGTGTCACATTTAGAGCCTTTGTGAGGGAAGAGACTCCCACTGCTCACAGCTGCTGACACCTTCATCTCCCTGGAAACAATACTAACATCTGTATCAACCAGCAGAAAAAGAAGCAACCAAAGCCAAAAACATTTCTTCTCTGAAATACTCGGTGCTGTGTTATCAACTGTGACATTCCAAGGTGCTTGAACACTCTTACAATTCACTGCAATTCCCTAACAACCAGAACCAAATCTGAACATAATGACAAATAAATAAATACTGGCTCACTCTTGTACGTGAAACAAGTAAGACTGGACAACTGCTTTGATATCCCTGCTGAGCAGACATGCTGGGCTGTCTTACAGAAACTCGGACAACCTCATTTTGTGGAAAGATGAAAACCCAATAAACCTGAAGCTGCAGTGTCCCATCACATGGGCTATTTTCCTCTTCTACGCTGTTCTCGTACATCGAGTACCCAAGGTGGGCCAGAGGATCAAGAAAATAAAACCTTCAGTACTTAGCTTCTAAAAGAGAGAAAACACACTCAAGAAAGACACAAAAGTAATACAAAAAGCCACAGACAATTCCCACTATTCTCTTTGCCTTGGTGCATTTGCCTTAGCCCTTTGCTTCACTCACTGAGGCTTTTTGATTAGAGCAGCTCTGACCAGTCTGTGGTGATTCCTGGGATGTTATTTCTATCCCCACCATTGACTGTAGTTGATTATTAGAACAATTTTCACATGAGCTCCTAATTGTACTTTGCAGTGACTGTTTGCTTCTTCTTTAGCTGCCCTTCACCCGCATTTGTAGAACTTCTTATTCCTTAAGAGAATAACAATCTGTCGACAAAAGCAAGTAATTTTTGTTCATCATGTCTGTATTCCTGAACCAAGAAATATCGTCTGTGAAAACACTTGTATCATTTGAAATCTTAGAAGAGTTTTCAGATGAGGTGTGTTAAAAATCAGATGAAAAAATAAGATGAGCTAAAGAATGAAAGACAGTTAAACAATCATGCTAGATGAGACTCTACAAGCGTAAGTTTTGCCAAGGGTGGATTATGCATAACACATTTGTGTGGATAACACTAGTAGCACACTATTTCATTGTATAACTTCTTGAAACAGTTTTACAAAAGATAAGAATCCTGCTGCATTTGGAAGTGTAAAACGAGGCGACCGAGGTAGAGCTCTGCGCTGATGAAACCTGGGTGGTTTTGGTTTTCACTGACAAAAAACAGGAGGGCGTTTCAAAAGATTTTGCTCACTTTATCTACCTGTACTCAGCAAAGAATGAGCATCTTTTCAAAGTGCCAAGTCAGTCAAAGGGATAAAAGTTATTATAGTCACGAGTCATCCCAGAAAACACAAGGCTCACAGTTTACCTTTCTCTTCACTGACTGTGTATAAATTATGCTACATTTAAAACGTGGTGCATTACATCTATTCTTCCTTATTCAGAGATTAGTTCTGCATAAAGTAATTCATGGCAGATACCTTAGGTCTTCAGTTCTCCTAAAGAATAATAATGATGAGATTAAAATGGCTGTAAAATAATACAATTAAAGCTTTAAGGCTATCTTTAGAAGCTTCACTAAAGCACTTTGAAAGCACTCAAGCCACAAATATGTTCCTGAAAAGCATACTAAAAATATATTATTTTAACTTAATTTTTTGGCTTTAAGGAAAACCTGGAATCCTACACACACGATTTCTGCTGGTTCATTTTGCTTTCACAAATGTAGTTTTCATCAGATATATGCAGAGCTGATACAAATACAAAGCTGACATAAAGATACCAGGCTGTTTGTAATAGTTGTTAATATTTTCCTTTGAGAGGACAGTTACAACAAAATGGGGGTAGACTTTTTTTTACTGAAGACAGACAAACTTGTCAGTGACCTAAAGAGTGGAATAGCGGCCAGACTGTAAAGAGTTCTTAAGGAAGTGGCAATAAGGCAGCTCCAGGAACAACTGGATGCCATAACATTTGCTATTTCTTCTTAACAGGCTGAAATGATGTGGAAATGGAACTGAAACCATACCAAGAGAATGGCCCAGGGAAGGCTGCTCTCAAGTGATTTTTTTCTTTTGCCTATTAGCATTATAAGCAGCTTCTGATTCTATGCCTAAAACATGCTGCTGATTTGCCGGCAAATTTTAGCAAACCAAACAGGATGCTCTTTCAGATTCTTGATGTCAGGGGCCCCAAAGGAAAATTTGGCATTTATTCACCTTCTTACATGGATTAGAGTGTAGGTCCTCCCAGCATAACCTGTTACGTACTGTTTACAATGTGCAAATATGCAAGTGGAAATCTGCAAAGTGTTGGTTTCTATGATTCTCAGCTTGGGCAGTATCCGACGCTCAGCCGTCTCATTCACTCAGCTGGTGGACTTGAGCAACACAGCGTTTATTGGCCGAGCAGCAGACTATGTACTGAGCATCTAATATAATGCAGCAGTGATTATGGTTTTGTTTTCTCTCTTATGGCTGGGTTTTAATAATGAAAACTTGGAAGAAAATTCTTCAGTCATCAAGAACAGTCGCTTGGTATTAGAGGCAACCACATTTTGTAATCCCTTATGTAAACTGATCAAGCTCCCTCAAATCCGTAATATTTTTATGACCTTCAGAGATGGCAGCAGCAAGGTATATTTATTTTGTTTTACACTGGATGAACTCTTCCTAGCTTTTGCTATAGCCAGAGACTTAGCCCCCCTACAACAAGCAGAATAGAATTTAAGGAAAAAAAGTACCCAATGTATTCAAAAGCAACACTCTCCGTTAGTCAAATACGTTTGTGTGATGAAAAAAAACAAATCTCATACCATGCTATCCTAAAATGTCTTTTAAATTATAAACCCCACACACCTGTAAACACAAAAATCACATTGCAATGTGAATTCGTAACTGTACCATATGAAGCTGCAGTTACAACTCCGACTAGGGATGGGACCGATCATCCTTAATTCAAAGCGTTTGTGAGGCTGAAGCTGATCAAAGAAAACAAGATTTTCCAAAAATCCAGCTTAATTTGATTTCATCCAGTGTGTGGAATCAATCCTACTGCAACCAGAAGAAAAAGGATAAACAACACACATTGCACAGCAGAGTGATTCAGCATCAGAAAAAGAGCCTAATGAGGCTGTATTATGACTTACATCTGGATAATTCATCTATACAAGTAGAATTTAAACTCGAACATATTGATGCCAAATCTATAAATTTGTTTAAGACCTGGAAATAGGAGTGTCAGAAGATATTTCTGATCTGAGGCTAAATAAGAACACTAAAAAAAAAAAACCCTCCAAAAAACCCCAATTGGAACAAGTCATATATTTTTTTCCATGGGCCGTGAAGAGCTGATAATTATTGGCAGTAGCACATCAGACGTTCTTTAAATAAAGAACGTTGAATAGAACATTTGGTTGTATTTTCAGATCACACTTTTGTGTTGTTCAGAAAGCTGTTGTAAGGAAAACAAACACTTGTTCTACTTGGGTCTACAGAACAACAGCTTTATTTGTGGTCTCATGAAATACCTCATATCTTGCTGATGACAGACAAGTGCCTGTACTTCTTGTTCAAAGGCAGGCTGGAAACCAGGATTTTGGACCAGAAAACGTGTAATAAAATAGTTACACTCAAATTATGACTGTAGCAGGCACATGCTCAGTTTTCAATATGTAGGATCTGCTAAGGCTTTCTTAGCTGTAAGGTAATTAGGTACATGTTATAGCCTTCTCCAAACAGACTGACCTGGAGAATGAAATGGCCTCAGAGCCAGCACCTGACTGCAGTGGGGTGTGGGGAGGCACATGTGCACGGTGCGTGGTCACCCAGACCAGCTCCAGATACAAATGCAGAGGATAAAGCTCAACTTTTCCACAAAGATCTTGGTGCTCTGCTGGGGAGAGAAAGACATTTGACGCAGTGGCTGTTACCCTCAATCTCTGGACTCGGCAAAAACAGAGCTTGACAGCAGTAGCTACAGCATCTCTTTCTTTGCTCAGTGGTTCATTGCCCTTCATCTCAGAGAGTCGGTTGTGCATCTGAGAGGCGATGGGAGGATGACACTGTTCTAACACAGTAACATTTACAGCCGCCTTTACATGGGACCCTCAGCACGTCCGAAAACAATAGTCACAATTGCAAAAGAGCACGTTGAACCATCCGATACGCATTCGATTTCCGTCACTTCTATCAAGCACTCCAGACGTATTTAATGACTAAGTTAGAACTATAGAAGCAGGGCTGTTATAAAACTGTGAAAACCACTCAAAAAAAAAGTGGTGCGAAAACAAGGGCCAACAGCCAAATCCAGGCCATTGCAGCTCTTGAAATACCAGCTCCAACATTTCTTGAGCACCACAGATATCTCACCCAGAAATCGGGCTCTATTTGTTTTGCAATTTGAGTGAGTCAGGCACATAAATATTTAAGTTTTAATTCAATTGCCTCTCCTGCGGTCGATGAGTCACTCCTGCTCTGATATCTGAGGAGTCTCACTAGGGGAGGTCCTGGAAATGTGTTACGACTCCCAAGTGGGTTCCAGCCGGAAAGTCTGTGAGCTGCACTTTTAAAACGTATAAACTTATTTTCCTTTCATACTCTCAAAATCTATGTAATGAACTAGAATGTATTTGCTTCCTGGACAGCAAACAATCTTGCAGCCAGAAAAAATGTTTACTCTGTAAACACTCCTTTCTTTTCAGAAAACTGTTTTAGCAATAAGTTCCATGATGAAAAACAGTTTAGGTCATAAAAGACCTAAAAAGAATTAGGAACTGTAACACTTTTCCTTCTCTCTAAACTCCTGAAATTACCTAACAAGAAGTTGCAGTCAGGTAGTTTAGCTCCACTGCGTTCAAAATACAGAAAGCACGCTTTATACAAATGGATGATAATTTCAAAGCCTTTGATCAAACAGGGAGCATTCTGAATACTTCCATACACAAGCTGCAGAGAAAGACTCATTACAGACTAAAAAGCTACATTCCGTTGGCACGCACCTTACAAATCAAGAGGGGAAGTCAGTTGGGAATGCAACCTAAAAAATAATTAATGCAAAGGTGTAGCAAAACACTCCCTTTCCATTCTGACACTCTCTAATATTCCTGTAACCTTGAGTCATCATACCACCCCTCAGCAAGAAATATGCCACCATTTACTCACTTAAGACAATCCCTGTTTTGACTCATACTGGATAAAACTTGGGGTCAGTACCAAAGAAATGATGAACAACAAATTCAGTCCTGCTCTGAATTCCGGACAATTCATGTGTTTCATCCATGGAGGTACAGGTGAGAGAAGAAGAAAAATAACCATGCTGGAGCTCAACAGATCCAAACCAATGACAGTGAGAAAGAACAAGGCAAATCTCCACAACCTTCATGGCCTTGTGAACCTTGCAACCCCTGGGAGACTTCAGGTCCTAGCTGTGAAACAAGCCAGCTACTTTGCAGATGAGAATTAAACCTGCTGCAGATGTTCTGACACGGACCAAAATCCCCAGGTCACCAGCTACAGGTTTTGGAGCCTGTGCAAATGAGCTCCCCATAGCCCACATTTGAGAGCTCCCACTCCTCAGGAAGAAGATCTCTCTGCATCTCATGGGGGTGAAGCCCAAAGTAGCATAACTTTGCTGCACAGCTGTTAGTGTGGAAATACGAGGTGTGAGCACAGTGTTATTAAATCTTCCCCCAATAACCATCTGTTGTTATACCCCCTACCCAAAATCTGTATTTGTATATGAAATGCAAGCATATGCAGATACACTATGTGCTTCTCCCCCATGCTAGAGACAAAGCCCTTAGGTTTTCACTTCACTAGCATTTTGAAACCAGAATTAGTGTTGACATGAAATCCAGGCTTTCACAGGTTGGTTGGTAGGTTTTACGGCAGCTCAGATAGGTGTCACAATAATGGCACATATTTGGGAAAGCACTGTTTTCACTGATCACTAGCGAGAACACAGCACAGACACCCAAAGGAAACCTATTTTTACAGTATGCAAAAGCCCCTTTTACTATATGTAGGAAGCCTTGCACATTCTTCCTCTTTTTTTCTTTTCCTGCTGCCAGCCTGTATTAATGAGGTGGTAGATATAGAGGGAAATGACATACTGCCTACATATGTTATTTCAGAATAAGGACTCCAGGAAGAACTTGGAATAAAATGTCCCCCACATGCTTCAGTTTAAACCCATCTCTAAGACTCTCCTCTCTTAGACTGGCTTCTCTTTTTCACTTTGCAATAACATATCCATTTTCAGGATGCTACACTACTCTTATGTGGCATTTTGTTCTTAACCATTGCACCCACTGGCAATTAATTTCACTTCTTCTGAGATACTGATGGGGCAGCCACTTTCCTGCAGGTACACAAGGATTATCAGAGGGGGAAGTACACGCCATGGGTAATTTCATGGACACGAAACGACACCGTGCCACTGGCGCCTGAAATTCAGTGGTTAACTGTGTGTGGGTGCTGCAGGGCTGCTTTTTATCACTGGTGTCAAATTTACAAGGAAATCACCACAGAATGCCTTTAATGTTGGCTACAGTTTTCAGTTCTGGAAAGCATCAGGGGGATGCAAGGCAATGTATCCCTTCCATGTACAGGGATCTGTCTCCAAAAGCTGGAGCTATTATGGATGATGGGCTGTAGTTCACAAACAGTCGAGATGTCGCTGAACTCCAAAGTGTTTTACTCTTTGCATGACACAGAAGTAAGATAAAATTGAATTTTAAAGAAAATAATCAGGTTTTTTTCTTTCACTAATTTAATGTTCAGATCTTGATGGTGACTTGTGGCTCTACAAACCAAAGAAATTAACAGACATCATGTCATCCCTTGGGACCTATAGCATAACTCTTGTCCACAGTGTTCACACAAAACACTTGATCTCAGATAATTGCAAACTATGCTGCTATTGCCTCTAAATAATGTACTTTCATTTAAAATACAGATCTAGAGTGTTATCATATGCAAATTAACATTTTTTCATCAGTAATCACAGGCACAATCCAATTTAAAATATGAAAGTTACTAGCTTATTAACTAAATATTAATATTAAAATGGTAGCAAAAAAAGAAAGTATTTGAATATGACCTATCACCACCGTAGCAAGAGTAGGGATTTTACATGCAGTAATTTGGCAAGTTTTGACACACAGTAGTTGTATTTTCCCAAAGGGAGAGCCAAAATCTGGCCAAATCTGTCATGGTTTTGTAAGTGTGCCAGAGATGACGGAGAATAGATGTGATTAATTATCTGAAGAATTATACGTACATGTGTTTCCATGAAATAATAAAAATGCCCCCTATACAAATTACACCACCAGCCATCTTGCTGGGCAATCCGAGGTAAAGGAAGAGAGAGAACTCTCACAGAGGCAGTGAGGTTCTACTAAGTACTGCAAAAAAATTAAGACATTTACTGACATTAATTTCTTATTCTAGAGTGATTTTTAAGTTTCTTCACTGCTTAGTGTCTCCTTGTTTTGTCCAAGAATCAAACCCACACCAAGGCATTTAAGATTTCCAAAAGCTGCAGCTAAACTAAATGACAAAATTTAAACTTCTGAAACAATCCCAAAATATGTAAGAAGTGTTTTGACTATTAAAACAGTCAAGCAACAAATGTACGTTTCAAAAACTTATCAAGGCAACATTCCAATTGGCCCCTCCTTTTTAAGATGCTCTTTTTTTATCTTTCCTTACCAAGTACAATAACAGAATATAATTGCTTTTATTTTTTTCACTTCTTCTTGTCTCTAGACAAGGGGTACAACAGCTTTCCCCACTGAGCCACAGAAATAACTGTTGTAATAAATCATAAAAATTACAACTGAAATCAAATAAGTTTCAAGAATATTGTAGTAGATTTGGCACCAAACCTCTATGTACTTCATATACTGTGAGATGATAACTTCCAATTCAACTTTAGTTACAGGAAACCAGTATTTTAGACACTGTTCTTGTGCAGCCTCAGTGTTTGTGTGACTGTAAGGGAATTCCAGAATTCCTTAGGCACAGTTCTGATTTTTGTGCCTTGGGGAAGACATAGAACTATTGCTTTGTGGCCAGTGAAGTCTTTAGAAGGCCTTGCTGGGGAAACTGCTACTGCCATCTGTAGTGAAACTGTATAGGCATAACTAAAACGGGGCACAAGATAGTCTTCCCTTATAAACTCAGACCTGCCGGGGTAATTCCTGTGAACAGCCACCTGCTCCTACAAGCCATTTGTTCTGTTTGTAAAATGGATGTTAGCTCCATCCTAACTTCTGAATGAGAAATTCATTAAGGTAGCTGACCATTCACACAGCCAGTCCACTGCAAAAGCCATGTATGTTCCTGTATTTCAAATTAATAAGCGGTAATACGTGATTCAGATGTCATCCCTCTCAGATGTTACAGTTGGAACTCTCAACCTGCAAGACAGAAGCATGCAAGGCTATTACAAAGACAGACGTGTGTAAATGTTCCCATTTTTTCTGAACAGCACATGGCGTAGTAGCCCGTATCCAACGTGCATAGTCATCTCACGGCCTCTGAAGCCATGAGATATCCAGCAGTCACAACAGCCATGATGTTTCATGCTATTTATTCCAGACAGATCAACAACTCTCAAGAAAAAAGCTTGGCATTTTTTTCCCCCTAGGGAATGATATCATCAAATGGCTTTGAGACACAACCAGTTGTTTCCATCAGCCATTGTGAGCTCACTTTGGATCTGGATTTCAGCTGTCTCCATGCTGAACCACATCACTATGGCTCCTCTTGTAGTGCAAAAGTTGTATTCCAAAGCAGAGAAGAATACCACACTTAAAATAGGTTAATTTCATAAGCTATACCTTGAGTTTTGCCCTCTTCTGGGTATGTAATAGATGTCAGAAACAAGCTGGGAATTTTAAGGGGGAATTTTTTACTACAGTTAACAAGTCGCACACACCTACATTGTGGTAGGGGAAAGCATGAAGAACAAACCAGGAGGAAAAGGTGCTGTCCGTATCTACAATGGCAATCCTTGTCTGCTGCAGGATCCTTCTGGGACTGCAGGCCAAAAGTGAAATCTGGCACTGCCAACCAGTCCCAAATGCACCACAGGAGCTGGAGACGTTGCTGGGCCTGAGAATGCCAAGCCCTGGCACTTGCTCTCTGTGCTGTGTATGTGCCAAGAGCACTTCAGTGCCAGCGTGTGAAGAAAGATTATGACTTTGTGTCACCAGTCCAATGAAAGTGAAATTCATAATTACATGATTAATGCAATTAATTAAATCCAATAAAGCAGAATCTCAGCCAAAGCCCAACTGTAAATGCAAATCTGTCCCTCACTTCCAGACTCTCAAAGATATGAATGCCCCTTTTTGTCTGGCTTCTGCACTGATTTATAACTCCTCTGATGCCCTAGAATTAACATTGTAAAATCACTGGTCACCCTGCAGTATGTTCCCAAGAGCTGATCCCACAAATGGGAAAGCAAGAGAGTAAAGATCTCTTCATGAAGAATGCCCCAGGTATTTTGCATTTGGATGACATTGCTTTCTAAGTGGCAGAATTCAAAAGGATGGAAAGGAAAAGTCTATTTCATAGCTTTCCCCCTCAAGCACACTTGGTAAATCCAAGCTATGAATCCAACAGCACATCTTTGAAAATGTGATCTGATGCAACGGATAGATTTAGTGCTAGAAATATGTCATATGTTTTTGATGTCCATGACGTGAAATATGCATTTCCAGCTCTGCTGACTGTGGCCTTCCTGTCACCTAAGCAGGAAAAGAGCATTTAAAATCCTTTTTCGGCTTTTGTTATTTTTGTTGTGTGCTCTCAGTAAGGAGGTGAACACTCAGCCCCAGCTGGTTACCAGATCACATTCATCAGATTATTTTTTAAGTAGTAACAATGTCACTTTTTTTTCATTAAACAGTAGACAGTTTATATCTTCAGAATTAACTTTTTAAACCCTAAAATATTATTCTTGTTTCAGTGCCTAGATGTCTGGGTTTATTTCTAGATACTAGTCTGAATACTTGAAAAAGCAAGAGGTGAATTAGCAGGCCATATTTAGCCACCAAGTAATGCCTTCTATAAAGACCTTTCTGTTTTGAGCCTCATAGTCAACAGCCTTATCATTATTGCAAACAGACGTGGCAGATCATGCCATGTTGGGGTTCAGTTCATTTATACTTGTAACAATTATCATGTGCACTTTCAAGTACGGTGGCATGACTGAGAACTTTGGTACTGCTCCTTGTGCATTGGGAAGGGCTGGCTGGCAGCTCCCACTGGAGCTGAGCAGCTATACATCTATATACACCAAGACTGAAAGCAGATTTCTAAAGCCCACCTTCTGACTCTCCTTTTTAGAAATGCCTCTGGTTTTCTCTGTTCAAACACTCTGCAGATGAAGAAAATGGATTATCAGGTCACCCCTAATTAGCTGCACAAGTGGTTTCTGGCGCTGCTAGGTCTTTTTTACATTTAGGACATCACCCCAGTGAATTTGCTCCTCCTACATACATGCTGCAACTACCACTTTCCTATTTCAGTTATGAAGAATCTCTTTTCCCAGCAGGAACAGCACCCGCCCGAGCGATGTGTGCTGCAGTTCGTTCAGCAGTACTCTTGTCACTGTTGTGCAGGAGTCCCAAAATGATGCCCCACCAAAGGCAGCCTGTCATACTGTGATCTGCCAGCAGCCCTGTTCAGGGGTGTGATAGGAAGCAGGATGGCAGGAAGGAGAGGTTTGGTAAACAGTGGTAACATGCTTTTGCTTTGCCGTCTAACTCCAGTAAGAGCCATGGCTGCGGGGAAAGGAGGGACATGAGACACCTCTAGATAGGTGAGCTCGGATAAAATTCAACAATCACTGCCAGTTTCTTTAGTATGAAAAACAGAGAACATGCTGTGTCTTCTCTGAGTCTGAATAAACAGCACTACCCTACACTCTTCTCCTTTTTCTGTGGCATGAACCACCAATCCTGTTTCAAGACACTTTAACCAGCCACACCACACAATCCAAAGGTTTCCAGATTATTTTGTTAGCATTTGTTTTTTCATTGTGCACATTCATGCTGCTGGGATAAATTAGGTGTAGAACGTGAAAAGGATCAGCAACACTGAGGAAAATGCTAATGCCACTTTCTCCTCACAGGAAAAGAATAATACTGCCAAAATTAGGGCCTTAGCCTGGTGAAATCAAGAATTAAGACACAGATTTTCTCTCTGACCTTGAAAAAATCACTTTGCTTTTGAATCAGATCTTAAAGTGGGAGTATTGACACATTCTCCATTATTACCAATAAGGCCTGCAAGCCCTGTCAGATGCCCTGGGAACAGAAACTAAAGTGCACTAACATCGGTGCGACTTTTCTGATACGGATAACTTTAATCGGATCCCCACTTTACACACTGGGGCTTTACTTTTAAATCCATACATATGTACACACACATATATATATGTCTTTATAAAAAGTATTTTCCTGAGGTTTATGTGTTTGTGTTTAGTTTGAGAACAATGGAAGCAAACATTTCCACTGATAAGAGTAATAATTTATAGAATCACAGAATGGTTTGGGTTGGAAAGAACCTTACAATCATCTAGTTCCAAATCCCCTGCCATGGGCAGGGACACCTCACACTAGACCATGTCACCCAAGGCTCTGTCCAACCTGGCCTTGAACACTGCCAGGGATGAGGCATTTACCACTTCTTTGGGCAACCCATTCCAGCGCCTCAGCACCCTCACTGTAAAGAACTTCTTCCTTATATCCAACCTGAACTTCCCCTGTTTCACTATAAATCCATTCTCCCTTGTCCTATTGCTACGGTCTTTCTTCTCTTTTTCTTTCTTCTGAAACTCTCTCTGAAGAGTACAGTTGCAAACAAAAGTATGAATTCTCTCCTGTATTTCTTTTCCTCTCTACCTTACCTTCTTCCGAGAGATCGCATTAACTGTCACTTACATGCACAATTCTAGTTATGTTTTGTTTATGGCTTTTCAGCAGCTCTGTAATCCTAGAGGATGAAAATATTTTCCATTTGCCACAGCGACACGTGCTGCGGAGAGAAAATACGAACAGCTGCAGGCTCCCCTAATAATGAGATCAAATAACACTGCTCTGGATTTCAGTTTATCATTTTTCCTTAGAGGAAAAAGCAGGTTATCTGTTCAGGCATCTCAATGTGAGACTACGTGAGGACTGTCCTACTCTGGATCAGAAGTGAGTGCTTCAAAATGAAACGTCTCTACACTGCCTGGCTGAAGGACTTTCACTGATACAAAATCAGCCTATTTTAACCATCTCCTTCTGAACAAAACTTGCTGGCTTTAAATTAGCCATATGTGCTGTATGTGAGTACTCAAGAGTTCAGTCCTTTGCAATTAAACAGACTCTTCAGAAGAAAAAGCAGCCCGCAGGTCAATGGAAGTGAGGTGGTGAGTTGCCATTCCCTTACTGGAGAACTTTCAATATTTGTCAGTGATATATTAGGTCCATAAAAAATAAAATATCATTATTTAGGATGTTTACTTTAGCCTGGCTCTGAGAGGCATTTGTGACCTTACAGAAGTACTTCATTGAAGGTCATTATTTAGACTAAATTCCAGATACAGAAAACAAAGAGCTCTATTCATAACAACTAAGACAGCAAAGTATTCACAAGAGAAATGAGTAAGAATTTCAAACTGTAGACTAAATAGGACTGTGATTCAATAGAGGTCCCAATCCAGGAAAACAGCCCTGCAAAGCTAACTCTTTAAGCACAGACCTATTTTCATTCTAAGCAGTAATATATTCAACATAACTTTAAAAATACTTCAAAATTGTTCCTTTACTTGGAGCCTGGGGTTCCTCTCAAACAAATTCCTTGATTACACTTAGGATTGACTTTAATAGAGAACAAAAAACCCCACTACACTGTCAGTCACCACTGCAGCCATCAAGAACATTTTTCATGGTTCAGACTTACAATTGTTCTTACCAAATGGCTAGAAGCACACGGGTCAGAAAGGGATGAAGCTTGTGGTCAGGCAACTTGAATTCATGGAATCGCCAATAAAAAAGTGAGTCAAAAGAGGGAACTTTGTATTCCCATGGCATGCTTTAGGATAGCCTATAATACCTTGAGATCTGAATGAGCAGTTTGTAATGAATAGTTCATTCTTCTGTCTTTTCAGCCATCTTTTCACTGAAAATATTGAATGCAAAAACCAAGCAATATCAGTGTGAGGACACTGTTCCACTTCATCGTGATGGAATGGATCATCAGTGTTTCCCAAGGAATACCACCACTTTTGTGAGGTGATCACAGAAATATTCATGCATTTCAAAGTACCTGCAAATATTCACCCACCTAATGAAGCAGATGAAACAAAAATTTGAGAAGAGCATTGATAAAGGCCAGAATCTGTGCAAAGACAATGAACTTTTGACTGAATTCGTGTCCATTTACAGAAGCTGTGAAGAATGGGTCAATGGCTGGAGAGATGACATGTCAGTGAATATCACATCTAAAAAGGGTTGGGTATGGGATCTTTTCTGATAGTCACCTTGAGTAAATACCCTCTGATCTTCATTAGCTTCCTCTTATATCAAACGGGGGATCCTTATTAGGGCTGTGCTATCTACAAAGTGATCTCGTCCTAAAAAAGTGAAACTGTAAATTTCAAGGTTTCTTCCTGAAGATAAAAAGGAACAGTGGAAGTTCCCACTGACATGTTAGACAAGGATAGCTTTGAAATAAACAAACTTTATTGTTAAAATTATTAATGGAAGACCTTCAACAAATAACACTGTCAGTAAATCTCAGTGATCTACAAATGGAATTTTTTGGCCTTAATTTGCTTCTTTTCCTATTCGTTCAATTTTTTCATTTCATTATAAAAACAAGAAGGAATTATATAGAAATAGTTACTACGTGTACAGCCTGTATAACAGGGCTTACAGAGTGTTGGAGATGTCTGTGATATTGTACTAATAATTACCAAGACATGATGCCAAGAAATAGCTTTCTATAGAACACCCATGGATAACCAACCCTCTCTCCTTATCTGTTGAATGTGGAGACTGGAAATCACTTCAAAGGCAGAGAAAATACTTTTCACTTTTATAGAGATGATAAAATAAACCCTATGTAACACTCACTTATGGGACAGATATTTCTGCATCTGTATTTATTATTTTTAAGCCTTCATGCTATTTAAAGACCACTACTTTAACAATGTGACCTAGTCCTCCTTCTAGATTGAAGAACAAAGTTGATTCCATTTAAATAAGGTTAATTTTGTTTAAAAGAATGGACATTTTTTTTTCTCTTGCAGCAGGATAAAAAAGAAGAAAGCCTTCTATTCTCTTATAAATTAGATGTATGTATTATATTAATCTGATCCTGCTGTATCTTTTTGTGTGATCACCATTTTCAGCTCTGAAAGGAGGTTGATCATAGCATCACAGAATGATTTCAGATTATTTTGTCAGCATTTGCCTTATGAAATTTTGATCCTACAAAGAAGGTGAGATCTCAGTTTCCAGAAGGAATGCTAACAGGAAACGGAAAAGCCATCTTTTCCTTGCTTTGAACAGAGAGAGGAAAAAACTTCGGAGGAGCTGGGATTTAGCCAAGAATGTACTTTGCCCTGTAAATTCTTCATCTGACAGATAGCTGTTTTGTTGTTACAGGCGCAAGTCCATTTGCCATTGTTTTGGGGACTCTTAATGGGTCACTTACCAGTTGGGGCTTACTTGCAGCTGAGGAAACTGCCATCACTTACAAATATTTACAAAACTGTAAATCCTTATTTCATGCAATCATCTCAGTAAATATATATCGGGATATATAGTTTTTAATCACCCTCATCTTCCAATAATAGTTTTTCTATTAAAAAAATAGATTTAAAATAACCCAAACTCTTGGGGGGGTGTGTTTAATAGCAATATTTTTATACTTCTTGAAATTGATGTATGTCAGATAACTTTAGTTTCCTCATGAAAAAACAGGTATAGTCATTAATAAAATACACACTTGGAGTGCAATTTGCTGGACTACAAGTAATAAGCAATATTAATATATTTGCAGCAGTGTACTTATATTACAAGCCCATTTGAATCTTTCAATATAATCACAGAAAAATCCCTACTACTATAAACTTCTCCAGAACTAACCGTACAACTCAAGTGGACCTGATCTTTGCATTACTTTACCACTTCCCTAACAACGGTTGGCATTTACCTGACTGGGGTTATGGTTAGACCTTCTATATTTCAGGGAAGGACCAAAGCCTACAATGGATCAGAGACCATTAATTATAGATTTCTTTTGCACTGCCTGGACATTTTCTGAAGATTCAAGTTTCAGCATTCTTAAACTGAAGGCATCTTTTTCAGCCTTACAAAACAAACTGAAAATTCAAACCAAACATTGGCAGTCACACCATTCTGATAGAGATGCGTGTGAAAACATCAAATCCAAAAGGAAAATTGCACCGGAAGAGTAGGCTCCTATACATACAGGGGCATAGGAAGCTGAAATGCACGTAACTCATTCAAACACAATTTCACTGTAAAGCTAAAAAGTACAAAAAGTAGCTGAAAAATCTTTAATCCTACCTTGCAGTTATTCCCCTGCCCTGTGAAGTATGAATTATTGAAGCACATGACACTAATTTCAACCACGAATCATGTTTTACTCTCATGTTCAAGCAGCCAAAAAGATTTCAATTTCCTTCTACGCTGGTGTGCAGAAGTGCTGAATACAGATTCAGATTTCCAGATATCACTGTATCTATTATACATGCTAACAGGATTAGTTAGCATTAGACTGGCATCCACAGGAAGCGTGATACACAGTAACACCCAAGGAATTCTCTCGGGAGGCAAAAGGTCTAAGTTGAGGCATGCATGATTTCAAAGCAATTCTTGGCACAATTAACTGCTTGACCTGCAATATGAACAAGCATATAATTTAATTAATTGCCCAGAGTTTTTGAGCCATGCTGCTCATTTTTCTCATAAGTGTATGATAATATACTGCTACCAGGTTTTATGGAGACGATCAAAGAAATTGTACATTAAGTTGCCTGGTGATGAATCGGGACTGCATTTCACGTTGCCCTCAGTCTCTCCCATCTGCTGGTAGATATAGATATATAGATATATGTTTACGTAACTAAATATTGTTGTAAAGATGAAGCAATACTAATACTACTAGTAGTTCTGGTTCTTGGAGAAGTTCCATATATTTTTGTCTTCTTGATAACATGGGTAGAAAAATAAACTAAAAAATAAAGAGCTTTTTAAATCCTATATTAAGCAAGGTGTGAAATGCCCAATTCATTCTTTTGTAAAAATAGTTTCTGTAGCTTTTGGACTACATCAAATATACTCTATGCTAACATCTGTATAGTCTAGAGCCTGAAAGTCAGAACAAGAACCAATTCTCTTTCTCCTCATGTAAGTATACTGGTGGACTTTTATCTTTCATTTCTGTAGATAAACACAAGTTTCTAATAGTTCCTTTAAGCTGATATCGGCTTAGAAGTAAAAACCTGCTTTCTTTGGATCAGTGGCAGAAAATGCATTTGAGAAATCTAGTCTTTAAATTACAATATGCACGAGAAAGCACATATGCTTTCAAATTTTAAACAGCAGCTTCTAAAGTATTGGCCATAGTACATAGGAAAACTCGTCTGCCCACAGAAAATGACAGTTTCTTGTCTGTAACCCTTCATGCAGCGTGTTCACAAACAGAAGACCTGCTTTAATGAGATCTTACGATTTTCATTTTAGCAGCCAAGCTGGTTGTATGTTTTATTAGTATATTGGAGAGTTCTTAGAAGACTTTAGCCCTCTACTCTGCTCTGATGGGACCTCACCTGGACCCATGAAGACAGGCTGAGAGATCTGTGGTTGTTCAGCCTGGAGAAGAGAATGCTCTGGGGAGACCTTAGAACAGCTCCAGTGCCTAAGGAGGGCCTATGAGGAAGCTGCAGAGGGACTTATGTAGCAGCAGGACAAGGTTTTAAACTGAAAGAAGGTAGATTTAAATTAGTTATTAAGAAGAAATTCTTTATCGGGAGGGTGGTGTGACACTGGAACAGGCTGTCAAGAGAAGCCGTGGATGGTCCATCCCTGGAATTGTTCAAAGGCCAGGCTGGATGGGGCTTTGAGCAACCTGGTCTAGTGGAAGGCTCATTACCGGGGCACTGGGACTGGATGACCTTTAAAGGTCTCTTTCAACCCAAACCATTCTATGATGCTATGTCTTAAGGAAAACCACCCTGAAAATCTGGTTTACTCACATATCTGGGAAGATCTAGGGAAATGGTTCTGTGCTATTAAGAAGCCAAAGTTTTTATTAATCTGAAATTTTCCTTGTCTGTATAGTTGTGACAAACGTTCTAGGCATCTCCATAGGATATATATGTTAATTCTTTGCCAGATTTCACATAAATTCTATGTAGGTTTTTGATCAAATTCATTTAAAAAAGGGATTCGAGTCACTAACAACTACTTTAAATTTCTAGCATCTCTTTTAATTTTTGGACTATAATGCTGCTGTTCTTTCTCCCAACTCCAATCAATAAATATTTACAATTATCAGTTCATACCACCTATATAAAATGTATTATAAACATATCGTAAGTGAAATAGTATTTAACCAACTAAGAAAAACTAATGCTAAACAAATCAGCAATTATGCCTGTTCGGTGTTCCCTTTCCTAAATCTCCAAGAGGCAAAGCAGAGATGCATCTGTATTTTGTTTGATTTAGTCATTTAGAACAGGCTACACTTTTTTTCTGTTTGGGTTTTTTATTTTTTTAAATAACCACATCTTCGTATAATTTAGATGTTAACTGATGAAAAAGGGTTTTTTCCTTTCTTTCTAAAAATGTGTCTATTTATAGAACTGTAAAACTAATAGAATGCTGACAAGAAACCTCTAGTAATAATAATTTCTTCTAATGCTAACATTTTAGCCTAAATGATTTCTCTTTGATCAAACAGCATCATTGTGTTGCAAAACCTGTTATTTTAATATTTGGTGAAAGTATAACAGATGTTCAGGATATCTTAAAAGTTTATTAAAGAATATGAGATTAGGGCAAGTAACACAGTGACTTTAAACAGAAATACAGTAGAAATTGGGTGGGGAGTTAAGCTGCAGGGATGAATAGGAGTATATAAATCTTTAGAGATGGAGGAATCCAGCCTTTGTACCTCTTTTGGTCTCAGAACTATTCTTCCCGACAGCAAGAGATTTGCTATTAAAAGCATTTCATTCTTCTCAGTACTTTTCATTTACAAAGTGTTAAAGATTTTCTATGACCTTACCATGTCTCCACTTGCTCACATTTGCCTCTGCTCTAAAAAGTACCAACAAGGAGTTCTCTCTTTAATTCCCTAGTATAATTAAGTTAAGCTTGAAGCAACTCTTCTCTACTGTGATTAGCTTGAAGTTTGCTGTTCCTGACCTTGGTGCCCAAAAGCCAAAGGAATCTGTGTTCTCCGACTGTGTCACCTAGTCTAATAAAGTAGTGTAAGAATCCCCAACAAGCCTTGTCCCCTGAGCCAAAACTCTTACCAAATTCAAATTGATTTATAAATGCACATCATTTCTGACACAGTCTGACACTTTGAAGCCAGCAGATTAATTGTCTGGAAAAACATTCCTTCCGCAGTTAAATTTTCACAGAAACACAGACACATCAAGATCCCGGTGAACTACCCTAGGAACATGTAAACAACATAAGGCAGCAAAAGGCAGTAAGATTCCTGTATAATAAAGCAGTTTTCTACATAAGTAAGTACATTTGAAGGAGGGAAGAGAAGCAACACCTCCAAACACAAAGCTTTTTTCTCAGAAGTTCAATTCTTTTCCTCCTCCACCTCTCTTTATTCACATATTCTAAACCACGGGACCTATTGATGTCAGAGGAGAGTAGAAATTATCAGATTGCCATTGCCATTCCTTTCAGCATGCGAGCCTGGCAGAGTTGACACAACCACAAAGAAGGCCTAAGATAGAAAAGCAGCCCTGTGCTGCCTCCTGTTCTCTGATCTTTGGTGTCTTGTGGCCAAGAACATTCATTAGTAACACAGACAAGCTGGCAGCATGCAACTCATCCGTACCTGTCTGTCAGATATTGAAAAGATAATCCATTGATTTGTACAGGTCACTGATCAACTGTTTTAGCAGTACAATGTCACACAAGGAAGGAGAAGCAGAAACTCTGTCAAATAAGCATAGATTCTGTCAAAATTGTAGAAAAGGGAATAATAACAACATTTTCTAGTGCCTACTTACCTGAGTAGCTTCTTCTCCCTGTATTTGAAATTTTTGTTAGAAGGTACAAATGAGAACATAACTGATATAATCCCACTACTACTGGATTTGAACATTTATTTCAAATAGGTACAAATAAGATGAAAATTATATTTACTATTTGGAAATCCCTTGTGCATATGAAATACCATATGACTATTCCTTTGGGCTTTCTACCTCTCCTAGAGGCAGGTGACCAAAATGCCTGCTGCAAAATTTCCAGGAAGTCCATTGCTGTCCCCATCCCAAAAGTCATAGAAACACAAGCAAAGAAAGGCCACAGGGAACGACTTGGCCCATCTTGAACAAAGCAGAAAACTGTTTTTTGACTATGGAAAGAAAAGGAATGAAAACAATTTTGTTTTATGTTAGCTGTTTCTTGATATAAACCCCAGCATCCTGATGTTACTTTTAGAAAGGAGTGTAAGGAAATAGGTTCATCTGGTTACGTGTTTATTTCACTGGGGAGATGACTGTAAGGACACCGAGACTGGCAAGGAAAAAAGGGGAAAATGATATATTTATTTATTAAAAACAGCTCAGGCCATACGAGTGAAAGACCCACAAGGCTCTGGGTTTATGCTAAATCTTCTTGAGAAGCTTTAGTCCCTCAAAGGCAGTTCGGATGCTTCTCTTCAATCATTTGACAGACTCAGCTAAAACCTAATCTCAGTCCCTTAAAAAAAATACAAACCCCAAACAAAATAATAACTAAAAAAACCCTTAAACCAACAACAAATTCACAAAGCAACAACAAAAAAGAAACCCATATGTATTTTTAGCTGTATCAGGCCCCTTATGTGGCTGAAGATGTGCCCGCGCAGTACTAAGTATGGTACCGGGTAGTCAGCAAGAACCAAGTTTGTGGACAAATGTGGAAAGAAAGAAGCGCTGGATCGTTTCCTCTGGTGGTCCATTCTGCCTTTAAAGAGACCCCAGCTGCCTGTGGAATCGCATTGCCACAAAAAGATGTCAGGTACAATTCTGAAACATCAATCTTGTGAATCTGTGCGTGCAGCTACCAGGCAGAACTGTTCATCTTTGTGTGCCACCCAAATTCGATCTGCAACACCTGGGGAGAGCTAAGCTCCTCACAATAACATGTACAACAACCAGTAGCACAAACAGAATGTGTTTTAAGTAATAGGAAATCCTGAAGAAGTCACCTCCATCCCTGAAGATAATCGTAACCCAACTGGACATGGCCCTGAACAATCTGCTCTGGTTGACCCTGTTTGGAGCAGAGGGTTGGGACCAGGCAATCTTCAAAGCTGCCTTGAATGTCTGTGACTGTCAGTGAAATTCATGCCAGACACCTTTAGGAGGCTGTACAAGTGTTGGAAATCCACATTCCACAATCATAGAAGTTTGGGTTTTCCTATCAATTTGAATTTTAAAAATACCTTCTGCCCCACATAAAGTAAATGCTTTTAGAAAAGTTCTCAGGAATTATATATTTGGATGTTTTTGACAGGTAAATGTATCACTATATTTCAAGTAGTAATATTTTTACTTACTTTGAATACTGGTAAATTATGTTAATTTGTAGATTAAGAATAAAACCCACAAAGCTATTTGTATCCTATCAGATATCAACGTGTTTTCAGTACGACCTAAAACTTATGCCTATACATTCTCAGAAAGGTGTAACAATTTACTGCTTTCATGAAATCTCTTGGTAAAACTTCTAATCTCAAAAAAAATTGTTATTTTATATTCAGTATTTTTTTCTGGAAGTCCTTTAAACTACTCTTTCTGTGACTTGCAGAGCTATCAGTCACTGTTTAAAAGTTCTCAATAAACTAAATTGACTGCCCTGAAAGAAAGCCATCAATCATATTGACTGGTAGTAAGAAAGGCCAACACCATGTTAATTGCGTGCAAAATTAACAGGAACTTGCAGTGATTTTCCCAAGCAGAAATCCCTCCTGTTTTGCATGTGTTGAATTACTAAGTATTCCAAGTATAGAAGTAGCTCAGGAAATCACTTCAGATTATCAAAACACAGAAAAAACAGTAGGAGATGAAGAAGTTTTTCTTTTAAAACCCTGATTGCATCAAATAATAGCTACCACACTCCTCTGAGGTTTTAGGGCAGGGCTGTTCGCGGTGACTGTGTGCCTTCTAACACCCCACCAGCTGCTGCAGCCCTCAGACATTAGCTCACAGAAAGCCCTGGCCAGCTAAGTACCGGTGTTCAAAATGTAAGCAGTAGTAGTGCAGCATACCTAAACAAAGACAGTGTGTCCAAATGCACTGAACAACCCCCCCGCTAATATTGCTATATTCCTAAATTCCAGAAATATCCACTTTGGTGATTACACGATTTCTTTTGTAGAGCTCAGCGTAATTCCTTATGAACAGCACTGAAATAGTACGCACAGCTGTATCCATTTTAGTCTGACAAGCCTTTGTTCTTAGTTTCAACCCTCTACTTTTTTCACTTTATAACTTGGGGGGATACTCTCATATTGATGAGTACATTTCTTATATACCTCACTGTGCTGGAGAAGATAATTATCCCCTGAATAGGGTCTGACACCTTTGTTCTCCCCCCCTTTGTTTTTTTCTAAAGAGTGGGTAGATGAAAGCATGCTTTTTGAATTTTATATTGTATGTAAAACAATCATACTTCTTTCCCATTTGATCTATATAATCTTTATCTAGCATCAGTCACATAAGCTTAAAAAAAACCAGGGGCAGATCACATGAAAGCATTCTAGAGGGGCAGATGTGGAGATTAACAGCTATGAGAAGGATACATTTTCACCAGCCTTCCAGACAGATCATAATATCTTTTAAGATAGATTTTTAATCCTGCAAGTAACAGACTGATGACCTAAAACATTCTCAAAGTGTAATATTTTGTATGACATCTACACGTGTTGGGGGAGTTGAAATCCAAAAATATACAAAACCAAATGTGGATTTTGGATGGTTTGGGGTTTTGTTTGTTTTAAAAGCAGCCTGTCAGCACTTCATGGTCCATTAGGAGAGTCATCTTGCATTCTCCTTCAAACACTATTCCTTCTGGGAGGCTTCTCTCAAGAATATGAAGGGCCAGACTGCGGGTCACGCTCTATCCATGCTACATGTCTGTGCTTGCATAAAAAGGCTACAAAATTCAGTGATGGCAGGCAAGACAGCTCAGCTGACCTAAAAGGCTACTGTAAGTGGCAGTTCACCTCCTCCTTCCCTGTCTCCTGATTCTACCTCTTTTCTCTTTTGCCCCCAGCCACATGCTCTTGTGCCTCTCTCGCATTGACTGTGGTACTAATCTGACTGAACAGCAAGCTCATAAGGCTCAGTCTCCTGCCTTGGTTTTGCAAGGGGTAAGCTAAATATCAGGACAAAATCAGGAGCAGAGGAGGAGAACAGGGGACCATCCGTTTCAGTGACAGTGAACCCTGCAATCGTCTCTGCCTTTGTTGTCCCAGTTACACCCTAATTCACCTAACTGCAACAACAGAGAACCAGCAATCGGACTGTAACTCGCAACAGAAGCCCATGTACCACTCGGCTCTCCAAAGCACATCGCTGGGTGCAGTCAGAGCATTACGTGCTCAGAAGTTCCTTTTAAAGTAGTTCTCAGAAAAAGGAAAACCAAATAATTAGAATAGCATTCAAAACTATGAAATTTGGCCTGAAAGTAGCCCTCAACACCTAGAGATCAAGGGATGATAAATCTGCTCCATCTTGCATCCTGCTAGCTCAGCTTGTCTGAACCCAGAAGTGTGGAGTTCTGCATTCACCCACAGTAGGATGCACTGATTCTATTATTGACAGATACATTTATTAACACTGCTGCTCTCCCAGGTAACATGAACATTTTCCCATTACAAAGTTACCCAGCTGATGAAGAGTACTTGGGTGCTGGCTCTTAGAGAACAGAGTGGGAACAGCTGAATGCACTAATAATACCGTAATACTGATTTGTTGGTCAAAACAAACTCACTATCTGGTAATACCTTTCGCACAGCAGTTTCGTGAGGGGAATTCTGCCTCAGTGCTATGTTCAAACGTGTTTACAGCAGCACTGACAGAAACAGCGCCATGTACTCTTGGTCAAGCCAGGACAATGGTGCTGACACTTACGAAGAGAACACCATGGAGTCAGACTTGGGGATTTGTCCATTCTTTTCCTTTCTTCAGATCAATTTTTTTAATAAGATACTTAATCCAACAGAACATCGTGTCTTTAATATGGTTGAACTAAACCACATTTTGCTGACATTAATAAAAGGTTACTGGTTCAATCCCCCTCCCAACCCCTACCCCCAGCCCTTTTTAAAAGAAGAATGCAACAATTGGGTTTCATTACTACATTACTAACTAGATGTGCTCTACTAAGGGCTCAGATAAGTTAACTGAACCTTAATTAAGGAGTTAAGTATCCTCTTTAACTTGTTGCATGTGTATTTTAGCCCTAGTACTGACTACATAAGACTGACACATTTTCAGCAATACAAGAGTCTCCTTGAAAACACTGACACCTTCAGTGGAGTACTGGAAATTAAATAAATACAGTATGCTACACAGAGACTCTCTCTGCTTTAAACCATATAGGCCTGAAATAGAATCAGCAGAGATTCAGAATAGCAAAGAATACTGTTTTAAGATAAAAAGATGATAAGAATTAAGTCCAAAAGCTGAAATCACAAGAGGAAATGAATGGATGTCGGTTTGGGCATTAAAATTGTTTAAAAAATGCACAATGCATTTGAATGCCATGCTAAACACGATTCAGAGTAATATCCAGTGCAAACACACATATTTGCAATAAAAGGTTAAAAAACCGGGTAGTGAAGGCATGCTTATATTAAGATGCATGCTGAATTATCTATCAAATATCTAGACAGCGAAACTGAGTAACAGAAATGAAAACGTGTCCTGAGCACAGAGAGCCCAAGGAGGTAAAGATTGATGAATTTGCTCCTCTTGAGCAATTTTTCACCAAAAAACCCCAAAAGGTTAAAATGCTTTTTTCCCCGACAACATTCCTCTACTTTCTATCAGATATTCAAGTTGCTTTACTCCCCCCAGAAAAAGAACTAAACTTACCAAGAGGAAAATTTAACACTGAAGGTAAGCATACAGCTTCTACTGAAAATCCTTAATTTTTCATAACTTTTGATTGCTTGAAGAATTCTAATACAGGCACAGGTAATATGCAAACCAGCGTTAAAAGGAAGATATTGACTCAGAAGAGTCTCATGCTCTTGAACAAGTTCGACCTTACTTTGTCTTTGTGCAACACATTTGACTTTACTTTTAACCATGCCCAGTTTAGCTATAAATTGGGTCAGGTACTCAAAGTAAAGGTCAGCTCAGTAGAAGTGTTGTACCCAAGAGGAACTAACAATACATATGCTGATTAAGTACACGTTGTTAAACTAAACTATCACTGCAGGACTCAAAATTCTTCTGCTTCTCATTCTCTATTCATAAAATGAAGAAAAAGGCACTAAGCATGTGAAGCTCGCCATACATGCAGTTTTACTGCAGCCACTGGAAGTGGAATAACCCACTTTGCTAGATCAGACTTGTTCTGACTGCAGCATCTGTCACCAAGTGCGTGGCCATTCTCTGGTACCTGTGCTGAAGGGGAACCCCATACTACTACAGGCATTGTGTCACGGCAGAAGTTCAGGTATCCCAGAAGATCCACTCCTACAGCAAACAGGGATGCTCAGTCTTGGGGATCACAAATGCAGGACTGCTTGAATAAAAAAGGCAACTCTTTCTGTTGCCTCCTCTGTAGGAATTCAGTGAAAAATACGCTAGGTTACCTATTGAAGTTTTCTCCCTTTAGGATCACAGCTTTTGCAATAGCAAGAAATTTGAGCCTGATGAAGGGCAGAGCGGGTTATAGTCAAATGGAATCCACATGCTTGTGCAACATGAAAAGGCAGAGTAACAGAAAGAAGTTAGTACATGTCATGACTGTAGAGTTTCCAGCTCAACTTCCTCCCATTTTCCTTACTGTCTGTCTCATTCTCATTCACATCACAACTCTCTAAAAAATAAATAAAACCAGCTGGGCTTCTTTCCGTAGCATTATACCCAGGAAAGTATAGCTAAGCCCAGTGTTTGAGTTACACAAATTTACATCAGCTCAGGATGAGGTCCATAAAACTTCTGAAGTAACTCACCAGTATCATAAAAGCTCAAAACCACTGGCCAAGCCAAAAGGTCTAAAAACACTGGGAAGCAGCTGAAGCTGGCAAAATTATAAGCAATTGAAAACAGACGTGGTAACAGAAAGTGTTAAGAAGCTTTAGCTATAGACATTGCTGCCAACTCTAGCTATAAATCAGACAAGTAAAATAGGAGGGGAACCTTCAACAGTCTGTTCAGAGCTTTTTAGAATAAGAGCATGTCTGTTTATATAATTCTGTACAGTGCTAGAAAAATATGGTAAGTAGAATGGAAATACTGCACTTTGCTTTACACTAAGAACAAATTAAATAAAGGACCTCCAGAATTTACAGAAAACCAAAAAATCGCAGAGCTGAAGATTTCCTTTTGATTTGTCTGTGTTTTCTAAGGTCTACATCTCCCAAGCAGCTTTGTTGAAAATGTCAGCAAGGTGAGCTCATCTTGATCTAGAATATCAGCATAATTCTCAATGAACCTTGTTTTATTCCTCAGGTATATTTCTTCAAGAGTAGGAAAATACTTTGTACAGAACTACAGAAGACTTTTTGAGTATCATAGGGTTAAGAGGTTGGTGAGAATGAGTGAGGCCCCTCCTAATTTTGATCTTTGTGGCTAACCTTCCTCAGATCTGTTCCAGAAGTCCCTTCTTTCCCTCTTAAATCCCCAGACAAAATAATATTGTTTGCCTCTTTCACAGCATTTTATACCTAGGATGTATTCACTAATCACAGAAATGCTGCCATTCCTCACCTTGTTCAGATGAACAACAGAAGTGATTGACCCTGGCCCTGTAGCAACTCAATAGTTAGACTGAAAAGATGGACCAAAATAATTCAAGCAAGAAAGCAACAAATCCCCTTTCCTCTCTGCTGAGCTCTGCCACTCCTTACACCCAAGATGTGCCACATCCCAGCCATGGACACTATGTCTTCTTCTCACCTCCTGCTCCATTCCAAAGTCCTCTAATTATTGCTACCAACGATGCTCCTGCAGTCCACTCTACTGATAGATTTTTGACTGCTGATAATGCTATTACTAGATAATCACTTGGACTGACACTTCAGTGCTGACAGACTTTGTTCCATACACACAGCCTTGAGCTTCTCCAGTGAGCCAGAGGCAAGCAGAGAAAAACTGGGAGGAAGACAAGAGAGTGGGAAGAAAGTGGGGAAAAACGGGCAGAAGCCTTGCAGTTCTCTGTCAAGTACTGGTGATACACTGATTACAAGCTGTATGTCAACTTGCATATTGACAGCAGCAAGAGGTATTTCCAAAATGCAATTTACCCACAGCCAGGACTTGTGCTACTAAGGCCGTTTTAAGAAATATATAAAGAAAGGGGCTGTAGGAAAACATATGCAATGAAGCTTTTATTAACTGTTTGATTCATTACTATTAATGACTTAATAGTAATATTTATTCTCCCCTGGATAGCTTGATAATAAAATGTACTACTAGTTTTAAATAATTCCAGATTATCCTAAGCGTTGTTTCTGCAAAAGCTAAAGTAAATCTGTTACTGATCTTGACAGGAGGTTTAAGCCAACTAAGCATTTTGTTAATTTTTCAAACTCTTACCTTATTTCTTCTTAACTATATATGTGTGTGACTGAATGGCTAAATAAAAAGTAAAGCTATGCAGTCTACCCATCGATTTCAGACATTATCTGACAGACCTGTTACTTGCAAAGTTTCTTGCATACAGTTTAAAGAATCCAGAATTTCTCGCTCTAAAAACTACTGGGAATGCAAAACAATTGAGCAGCTTTTGTTTATTGTAGTATGGAGCCAGGACAATAAATAAAACAACAGTTCAGTGCTTCTTGGACATGTTTGAGTTCCTGTTGGATGCATTTCAGTATGATTTCAGGAATACATTGACCTTTAGAGACTAATTTGGGGTCTGCTCAACTAACTCAAGCCCAGAAATTCTCTTACATTAAACATATTATTATAGTGGACAGTTTCATTTTGATTTAATCATGTATTGAAACTAAAATAGAGAAATTAAAAGTCTAAAATAAATCTCATTTGCTTGGAAATAAATCAGGTAAACTGTAGATGTCACAGTATAGAGACCTTTTATCCTAAAGACTGGTTAAAAACCACCTTTTTTTGCATAAATAGGAAAGTAGAGGTACATTAATATTACTAGATTTTAATATATCTCTCTTCAATATATTACAATACATGGGGTTATCTAGAATAGGTGTAGTTAGTAATGACCTGTGAGACGAAATTACAATAACAGCAGAAATATGGCAGCAAGTACGTGTTAATTTTATATCCAGACAGTTTCTATCTTATTTTTTTATTTTTTTCTATTTTATAAATATATAAAATAAGAAAATAAGGTGTGAAATGCTTGTTTCAAATGGTCAATGTTGGTGAGATTTCCTTAAGCTGTTTTTCTGGACCATGTAATACCTGGCTTCTGGCAGGCCTAGTTAATATAAACAAGACCTAAACTAACTTGGATCTGAGGAACAAAGAATGTTAACTCTAGATTTCTCCTTATATAAACTTCTACTTTTGCTACAAAAATCTCAGCGTGATTAAATGGATATGATTTGAAAGATAAATATTAATTGATCTCTATCTAGTTTAATAAAGAGATGATCAAAACTTTACAGTTATTCTTGCATAAGCAAGAATCAGTGTGGAACAAAACTTTCCATGCTTTGATTCATTGCAAAAGGATGTGAAATTGGGTCTTTGGCAGTGAGAACATGAAGAGTAAAAAGGGCTTAAAGCATGGTTTTTTCCTGCCAGGAAGAAAAATTAAACAGGGTGAGGCAGGCAACAATGAAATAACTGGATTGTTTTCTTTAAGTTTGAGCTTGGGAATATCTCTAACGAGCAGGAAAGGAGAACCACTGGACCAGCATTATTAACTAGCAACTTAAACTATTGGCTGGATCAAGGTCAGCGTGCTCAGTGTTTGCCAGGACCGAAAGGACCTCAGATACCAGATAACACTATTTTCCTTCCTAAATTACACTCTTCTGAAATCTACAGCCACAGCTGTGGGAATACACAAGGCAAAGTAATACTGAACAAGAATGAATATACAACAGCTTAGCCATTTACTACTTTGTACTGACTAGTGTGGCAGTTAATTCTGACCCAGTGTTTGATTCACACATCTTTAAAGACAACTATACTATGGTTTTCAGACACTCATGCCTGCCTTGTGACTCCCTTATGCACCTCAAGCACGGCTGTGTGCAACAGCCTCCCTCACATGGTGGTGCACAGAGCTCAGCTCACAGGACAAGCCTGTGGGAGCATGCAGCTGCAGCACAGCACCAGACACTGAATTGATTCAGGCCACGGGTACCAGATGAACAGAGCCTGGTTTGGCCAAACTTGGCAGAATAGGACAGTTAGCACCAGGGGGCAAGGGATGCCTGGCACTATGGTCCTGTACTGCATCAGTGTAGAACCAAGGAGGCATCGTGCCACCGTGACCACGCATAACACAAGGAGGAGTAGTGCAAGAGTATCCAAATGTTTCTGCAAGACACTGCTCATGGCTAGTTAACTAAGTGTCCCTTTCAGACCTGAAATAACTCTCACTTGGGAGAACTGGGCTTCCATCCAGCACTACACAGAACACACCCAACATTCCGTTATCCTGAATGATGGAACACACAAATGGCATTACCATGAATGACAGAAATCTCTCTCCTGAAAAAAACCTCTAGAAATATTTTCTAAAGTTGGTCTGAAAACCACACACTTTTTTCTTCTGTTAGTGGGGTTTTTTCTTTCTTACACTAACCAGCTGCTTACACTTCTCCAGGATGTATGATCAAATGTGCTTTTGACTTGGCCAAATACCCTCCTTCTGTGCTAGGATGATTAGGCTAAGTAATGGAATCACATGATATTTATTATTTACAGAGAACATGGGAATGGCTTAGCAAAAGTTCAGGTTGAACAAAGCTCAAAAGATGACTTTATTTTTGGCACTCGCCATGTTTGCAGACGGAACAATATCTAGGGGAGTGCAGTTAATGAAAGAAGTCTGTTTAATCAGCATAAAATAAACAGTTAAAAGCAGGTTGCACAGGGAGAAGCAATAAAAGAACAAGTGACTTGCTATGGTATTGTTTTCTTTTCAAGTTCTGCTCACAACAGAAGCTTTTCAACAACTGTATTTAAATGCCTCAATTGCAACACTGAATTCCATAAGGAAGGAAAGAAAAAGCTTTCAGTCCTTTGTACTACAATGCTCACAAGCCACCCTGGATCTTCTGCAAGCCTTGTGACATATTCCTCAAGTAAAAGGTAAAAGCACAAAATGGATAAAGGACAGAATTTGTACACCAGCTGCAAGTAAAAACAGTAATGGGGCATAAAGAGTGTATTTTGACTGGAAGGCTATGTTCCCTGAATAAATAAGCTTCTCTCAACAACATATACGTAGACTCAAGAGTACACATTGAATATGGGAATGTGTTGCTCTGATGCAAATCTTTACATGATCAGATCCTTTTACCCCAGTGGGACTTACAAAATCAAACCGCAGATTTTCTTCCAATAGCAAACAGTTATGATGTTATTTTCATCTTAAGATGCTACTAAAGCCAGAAACAAACAAGTATACATATATCTCTTTCAAATAATAACAAAAAAGCAACCAAACAAAAAATCAGACTCTCTTTCAACCTTCCTTTTTTAGAAGAGATTAAAATAATCTGACATTTCACTAAATCACCAGAAACAGAGAATTCCAAACTGTCAGTTTTCAACAAAACTGCCTTTTACAAATCTCTTTATTAAGATAAGTCTTCAAATGCAACTCCTCCTAGGAAATTAGGTGAAACCATATTTCCATCCCTACATGCGCTGTACACTGTGGAAAATGAGCTTGCTTCATCTGCTGAGTTCTTTTTGGGGGCATCACATGCAGGAGTCAGTACCCAGCTGTTATAGCAATGTGGTAGACACGAGTTTCTTGTCTTACTGCTATAACTGAGTAACAATCTCAATAGCATCTGGTTCTGTGATCTGGAATAACAGTTTCATAGTAGAAGACACAGAACTTGTGCAGCATATTTTGTTTTTCAACTGTAGTTCAAGCTTCTAAGGACAGTGATACTGGTTTCACTGGCAAGATGTCAGATAGGCAAAAAACCCTAGAGCTTTTCAGTTCATCATACGTCACGGTACAGGAACAAGAGGACAAAGTGCTTAAGAAGTAGAAAACTGAGAACAGTTGAAAGAACTTATCTACCACGTAAACAGAATACGGAAATCACCGCCACAAGGCACACTTGAGAGATCACTTAGGAGACTCAGAGATGACTGTTTTGATTTTTTCTAATAGTTGGTGAAGGTAATTACATCCATTGTTAATGTTGGGTGAAGCTGCAGCCAATTCTTATCCTAACACCCAGCTTGCAATTGCTTATACATTTAGTTATTCAGGCAAAAGATGTTGCAAGTTCATAATAACCTCAAAGAGTGTCTATGTGATTGTACATGTTGGAATTTAAGGTTTCTGGTTTTTGTTTTCAGTTCCTTTCCTTAAAAGCCATACCTTAATGCTCCCCAACCAATTTTCCCCTCAAATCACTCATAACACTGAAATGAATCACTGATTACCATTCCATGCTCTGGAAAAGAACCAGAATAGAGTGAAGGAAAGTTCTGTCAACTTAACTTCCACAAAAATTAAAAGCTGTATACTAAATATGTCTAGAAATGTTTATTCCTAACTTTTATTCCAAAACAAATCTTTTTGCAAATAGAAATGAAGTGAATAATATTCCGTTCACATGAGTAAGGATTCAAGGATATAATCTATAATTAGCCTGAAGAGCTTGGAAGGTAGAAAAAATGTAAATGCCCAACAGCCATGAACAGAGCTCAGAAGAAATGAGAAAATTATGTTCTCTGAAGAAGCTAGGAAGGAGAGTACACCATGACTTTTTTCTAGGAACTAAATACAGGAGAAATAAAACATACTGTAATTGTAGTGCTTTGTGTTGACTGAACAACTGCAGTACTCTGAGAACATGAGACCATGACTGTAACACATACAGAAATGCAATAGTTCATAGAGCAGTTGCTGCGATGTGTAACATCTGAGAAGTAGCTCTGATTTTTAAGTAGAACTTGAAATACAGCTGTGTCACAGACAAACCGTGTTCAGTGTTCTCTAGTTCAGAATACGTACAACACCTATTCTACCAGACAGTGCAATGACATAGCAGCGTGTTGATGGGTTTCTAACTACCTTCCGTGATCTTTGATTTAAAACCGTTTTTATTTGCTGAAGTACTGCAAAGTTATTCCCTTTTGTGGGAGGGGAAGGAGGAAAGGAAGAGAAGGAAGGAAAGGAAGGAAGATGGAATTTAGTTCGTTTAAAGCAAGACTTGTAGAAAACCAACTTACTTTTGAAGAAAATTCCCATGAGGAAATATGTCTTAATTTTAAGATTTTTCTTTAAGAAATAAAGGATTTCACAGTTTTGTACTGCATTTTACCTTTTTTAGAGTTAAAAATGTGTTATCTTACATTTATTTCTGATCATGTGGGGTATTTTACACTTGAAATGCATATACATATCTACAAAGTTCCTTTAATTTGTTTTCAGCCCAAGAGATATTTTGGAGGAAAAAAGGAGGAGGGATATTTTACTTAACAGCAGCTGTCCACAGCGATTTCAAAAACGTACTAATATAAAAATAGAAGAGAACATTTTGTGATATTCTGACAGGATAACAATAGAAGTGTGTTATTACCACTACTGTCATGGAGTGATCAGAAAGAAATAAAGACATCATCAGTATTTCTATAATTTCCTTCCCATGAAAATAAAAGCATCACCTTTAATTCTGAGGAGAAACTAAAATAATGACAAATATAGGATCTGTAACAGCTGCAACTGCAGTAAGTGTTATTAAGTCAACTTTTTAATTTATGCATATAAAGTTGTATGTTGAGGCTCACCAAAAATCCTATTTGAATGCACTGCTTTAGAAATAAAAACCTTTGACATCTAGCAATGCATCTTATCAATTCAGTAATTGATAAGATCTTAAATAATAAATAAGCAACTAACTCCTCTATACGTATCAATAACTAATTCAGGAGTAATACATACCAATTTAGTAGCTACATTCTTGAAAGAGGATTTGGAGGCTGTTCCCAATTTTGCGGTCACATGCTGAAGAGCAAGCTGATGAGGTAAAAAAAGTCCTTTTCCACACCAGTGGTTTGTCTTACTTTAACTCTCTTCAAACCAAATGAAAGGGAGTCCTTCTCCCAGTGTAGGCTTGCATTTTATACTGCTGATACCCGAATACAAAGTTTGTCCAGATCTGATTTTAAGACCTGTTATAACATACCTCTAGCTTGTCAGTGCACCTGAAACCAACCTTGATACCCAAAAATTCTAAGGTAAAGGTAATGAAACAATTTATTCCTTATGCTTAAAACACCAAGTATAAGCAGGTCTACAGAGGGCATATACGTATAAAGAACAGTTAACTGTACTTGAGTTAATTTCCAAGAATCTTCTTTTTTCCTTTAATCAGCTAATCAGCTACTATAACATAAGATCCAAGACTCACAACTGGGATCCAGCCTACCCAACTTTCATCTGAAGAACTTTTGTCCATTGGAGCATATCTTTGCTAGGATACATGTAACTGTAGCACGTTCAAAGACTCTCCAGGATGCTTCTCTGACTCAGATCTTTCAGCCACAAATATTTCACAATTAATAACTTAATTAGATCAACTTTGTCACTTTTCTGGCAAAATTACTGTCTTGGTTTTAGGAAACCAAGGTATTTAGGAAATACAGGTGTCCATTGGAAATGGGGAAATGGAACCAATAAATCTGTATAATGTAATATCTCATCCTAACAGATATAAATAACATACTGTGTAGTCATATGAAGAAAAAAATGTATAGGCTTCACTTCCATTCTTTTGGGATTCAAAGACATTAGTTAATTAAGGTGAATAATCTCTTAACCAAATTTGTATTTATACTAGTTGCCTGTAATGTTTTGGTTTAGACAGACACAACATTTGCTTTCCAAGAAAATACTCGTATCATGAATTTTGTAGATTGATGCAATATTAAGGGAGTGTCAGATTTCATTGCATAATTTTTAGTAAGTTTTTCAATTATAAAAGTTGCTAAAGAAAGAAACTGTAGAAGTAACAGAGAGGTTAAAAATCTTAGACTTTAATTTATGGGGTACCATGAATGCAAAAAAAGGCTCATAACTTCATACCATTTTGTAGGAAGAATAACTTAGGAAAGAAAGTACTTGGGGAATTTACTAGAAATTGAAGAGTGCCTTTGCCTTGTAGCCATGCTCAATGAAGGTATTACATTCTTCTCTTCAGAGGCTGTCAACTTACCTTGCTGAGGTTCACGAATTCTCCCTTAAGAGTCATTTTTATAGTATGCATTTCAAAAAAAGACGTTGAAAACTGGATGCGAAGAGGATGTCTTAAGAACAGAATACAAGGAACTGAATAAAACACTATATGTGCCTGTCACACAGAGTTTTCTTCCCCTGGTTTAAGATACCACCATTGCTCTTGCACAGACTTGAAAGTAAAGACCAGATGAAAATTAGGAAAAAGTGATGTAGGAAATGTGATTGGAGGTTACAGATACAAAAACCCCTTTGGAATTATCATGGGACACAACTACAGATGAAGATAAGGAACGTGAGAAAAAAAGAAAGACTAAGTAGTAAAGAAAAAAATAGGAAAGGAGAGGGGGAAAGCACAAGATACAACTGGGGAAAATTAAAAGAAGGCAAAATTTTAAAGATTACAAAAGCCTGTTTGGAACATAAATCACTTGAAGTGATTAGCTTAATATTAGTTCAATGATTCTCAAAGAGAAATGCTTCTAAGTAATTATATCTCTGACTATGGGACTTGAGCTACTTTGAAAGTTTTATTCAAGGACAGAAATTATCTTGAGGAAAAGGGAAGGGACTTTAGTGAAGAAAAATGGCTTTAGACAACATGTACAGAGAAAGGTTAAAATGGAAAAAGGAACTAAAAAAAGAAAAAGGATCAAAGAGAAATTATGATAAGAAAGTCAGTGAGAATAAGGGACTTTTCAAGCTTTTACCCAAATGCAGAATGAAGAAAGGAAACAGGAAATGAATACAAATCAGGGACTTTCTTGACAGAACAAAGTCGAACATTAAAGGCAGATCTGTCATCTCAAACTCATGTGTTTGCACTCAGTTTTGGTACTTCAATTTTCAGACATGACATTGAAATAGAGAATTCTCATTGAATTAGTAACTTTGAGCAAAATACATCTCTTAAAGCATCATGTCGCAAGGGCAAAACTGTGTTTTAAATTAACCTAATACATGCAACAGCATGTAATTGCATTGCTACAAAAATTAGTCCAAGAACAGGAGGGTGGATTAGCCATATAAGCCCTTCCTATCAGTGCATTTCATTTTGTAGTAATACAGAAATTCAGACAGCCTTAGCCTGCAATGGAGCAGAATAAATGCATTGCTCATTGTCCCAAGTTTTCTTCAACAGTTTCCTGAACAACAGGAAAAATAAGCAAGAAATGCCAGCCAAGGAAAGCCTACTCTCTCACCTAACTTCAGGGGATGCTAAAAAAAGGGACCACAGAAAGGCACCTTTGTGGCATCAGTGACCTTTCTGTTTGCTCAGAGAAGACAGCCTGGGCATAGATCAAGAGAGAGCTGTGAATAAGGAAACGTAATGTGATCACAAAGAGGTGGAATAAACTTCCTGAACATTGGACGATGTCTTCTAACCTTACCTCTTCTTACTCGGTGGGGTGAAGGACAGACTCCACGCTCATTTCCTCCCGCCCTGCTCTTACCAGCCCAGTCCTCACATAAACTACAACAGATCCAAGGTAACTAGAATGGGAGCTAGCATTACAGATATCATAAAACACTCTGTAGTTCTCTCTGTTACATGCCCATTCCTAATACTTAGGTTCCCATCCCCAGCACGTAAAGTTCCCAATGACTTCCAATCCTCATTCTTGATGTGTATCCAGCACTCATTGCAAAGTGGGGTGTAGGGCAACAGCCTCATTCGTTGGCCTTTGGAGATCATCTTTAATTCTAAGCTCTCAGACCTAAAAGCCTGAAGCTACCTGCTTTAATGAATTTATACTAAATACAGAAACAATTTTCCTTTGCTTGTGATATACATTTCTCAGTACCGAGCACTGTGAAAGAGATGGTCCCATTTCTAAGCAATTAAGACAAAGAAATACAATAGGAGCAGACACAGAAAGGTAAGAACAGAAACAAAACCTACTCATCCTTCTATTGACAGCAGAAGAGGAAGGCAAATCCTGTGTTTTAACTGCCAGCACAGTGATTTGGATTCATGCCCCTCGCTCCATTCTATCTTTTTGGAATATCGTATCTTGGTCAACCTTTCAATTCTACTTTGCTTCCTGCCCTCCTTTCCCCCCCCAGTTTTGATAGGAAGTACTTAAATGGCTACCTTGGTCCACAGACAGACTTTGCAGTCAATCATAAGGCTCAGAGAACTTACTTTTAGAAAGCAGAAATTAGTAGTTCTTTGTTCACATAACAACAATGCAACAACAATTAAGACATCCTCTAGGTTTAAACACTGAATTGATTATTCATTCAAAACCACCATTTTAAGCAGTAGATTTTCGTTTCTTTTTTGACACTCAAAAAAGTCACAAAATTCTTTAGTCACAAAATCCAGTTATAGAGGAGAAGCTGTAAACAAAAGGTTGTAAGAAGTCTTAATGCGATGGTGGCATCGTGATAAGTCATGCAGGTGAGAAGGCAATACATAATGATTTGACGTATTGATGGTTTGGTTCCTTGAATTCTAGCCTTACTTTGTCTAGCCATGCTTGACAAAGTGCACAACTAACACTTTAAAACATCAAGTCAAACAGATCCTGATGTGTGTCTCAGTGAATGTGGTTTATACCAGCAAAAGTTTCAAACTGTTTCTTTCAGATTAAAACTCAAACTATCTTAAGAGGGAAAAAAACCCTTTAAATCTGTATTTTAGAAGAAATCTACACTGACATGAAAGATTTAGGTCAGGGACCATGATCTCTGGTAGCAGCCTTGGTTATAATTGGTAGGGAAAAAAGCTAGAGATGGAGAATTAAAAAAAGAAGATGGGGAGAACAGCCTTAAGAAGAGATAAACGGGAGAAACCATGGTCTGTGGAGGCAATGACAACCAACAGCTTCCCAGCTCAGCAAAATACTCCCGTCTCCTGAAGGTGAGGCAGACTCAATAGGGTCTGTAAAGGCATGGCACACAAAAGCAATCTGTAATGCATGTACTGTGATTAGATAACCCACCATTAGGGCATCTGCCATCATGTCACTCAGGGATAGGAAATGATACAGCAATGTAGGCAAACCTTTTATCTACAGTAAGACTTCAGTTTCCCTCTCCTTCCCCTCCCCCTTTTTTTTATAAACAGCTTGCATGATTTTGATTGAATCATTTCCATCTGTCTTAAAACTGCTTGAAACAATGTTGTTGTCATATATGAAAGCACATCTAGAATTAGTTGGAGTTTTGCACCTGAAGTTACATTTCCAGCATATCTGAAACCAGAAGCAAAATCTTAATGACAGAATTTACAGAGCAAAATCTTAGTTTAACCTTGGGAAGATGAAAATACCTTAATTTAATATTCATTGACCCACCATCCTAGTTTAGATCAATATTAATTTCTAATGCTAATAAATCTTTACACTATGCCAAGGACAGGGGAGTCAATAATTGCTTATTATAGTGAGAAATTAAAATATAATCTTGCTTTTTTATTCATTCCACACACAGCAGTTATCAGCCAGCACTGAAGTTTATAAAAGCATCTGTCTCTCGCTCCACCAGGTAAAACCAACTTAAAACTTACTAGGCAGCCATGGTTGATTTGAACACCACAGAAAATTCGAGTTTTTTCTCAATGAGCCACAAAGTACCACCTCATTTAATACCTGTTATGTTGCAGGGAGATTATTCCATATGGCAAATCAATAGACACTTATTCCAAACAGTTTCTCATGGAGAAACTACTTCGTAGACTCAGACCTCACAACTGGACACCTTCCTTAAATGTTTAAGCTAAATATTTCTTTCCAAGATTTCCTTCCTTTACGTTCACTTAGGCATCAGGCATCGAAAGGAAGCTCCTGGATAAACTTAAGGCAATGCCAAAATTCCCATTGATTTCAAATGGGACAGGGGGTCTCCTTAGGGAAAGCAGCCAAAAGGCTAAAATAGCCCATGGTTAATAACTATAGTTAATTTCAATGTATCTTAGGTTTGCCTCTAAAAACTGTGCCTGCTCTACCTTCTTGCCAGCACCACTGAATGAACGTGTTTAATGCAATGGTGGTATCATGATAAGAAGTCATGCAGATGAGAAGGCAATACATAATGATTTGACATGTTGATGGCTTGGTTCCTTGAATTCTAGCCTTAAAAGGAATTTTAAAGCTTACTGCACAGTTAACTTTAACTGATAAGCCAATTTTTTAAGTTAGATTCCATATAAATTAGTGACTTTTGACTTTGATGGTTAAGCTTTTTAATGGGACGCCACACGTTCACGGGGGCAAACAATCAATCAGTGCAATATTCAAACCTCTTTGTCAATGACTACAGCAATTGCTCTTTATCACACAGTCAGCAATCTCCTGCTTTTAGCCATCAGCCACACAGAAGAGGCTTTAGACCACTGCCATTTTTGCCTCTTTGACACAAGATAGTGTGCCATAGCTAACACCAAGGCAGTCATATGTTGCTAAGTTTACTGATACTTGTCTTTTGATGATGTCTTTATCTTTTTGCTAAGAAAATGAAATAGTCATCTGATTTTACTGAAATCTAATTTATACCTATGGTAATTATGCAGGCAACGAGCCTCAAGGGGTTACGTGGGAAACCAATGGTACATTCTTAATCATCATAAATATTACATTACTTCAAATGCACTTTGGAAATTCCATTCTCAGCATTTCTTAATGATATTCAGAATTCAGGACAGAGTAGACACTTATCATCCAATGCTAGAACAAGTTCTACTGCTTGTGTATTATTTTTTCAATTACTGCAATATCAATCTTCCCTCATATTTCAATAATCCAGTAAAAGATGCTAATATTATGCTACTCAAAGGGTAGCTGAAATTTCTATTTAAATGCTTTTGATCAAGAAAAATTATAACAGTTGCAAAGGTTTTACCGTAGTAAGAAAAACCCTGTACACAATATTTTAGGCCATTAAAAAAGAAAACAAACCAACAAAACCCCAGCGTACGTTCACATAAGTGCATTAATCTGTCTTAATCTCAATACACTAAAATGCTACTAGGTTTTTACATGTCTTCATTAAAACAATCCACCAGTTTTGGAGGAGGATTTTATTTCATGCCTGCAAAATAAGTACATGAAATAATTTAAGTGTGAGAATTATTTCCATCATCTAAGTCTCTTCCTTTATGGTTCATGATTGCCTTTAGGATCTCCCTCTAGCCAATTTGCCACAACTCCTTCATTAAGGACATGCTTGCTCCTGAACCTGGTATGCCCTATAACTATTTAAATACTTTGCTGCTATTACAAAGTACTGAGATTATAAAACACCAACACCTGGATACAAACACCTGTGTGCATTCCTTTCCCTTATGGCCCATAGTTTGTAAAAGCACAAATAGAACTTGTTTCTGCTGAAAAGCAAATTGTGCAAGTGGGAAAGTGCCATGCAAATCATCCAGTCTCAGGCAGAAGACAGAAATCACCTTTACATTACATTTTCTATTTAAACACACTGCTGTTTGTTATAAGGATTCACAATAGAAAATCTGTGTTGAAAAAGATACTGTAAACATGTCACATAGAATTCCATCTGTGTATTTGATGATGGACTATGTTAAGATCATGTAAACTCTGTGGTTGAAGGGTCTCAGACTCTCGCTGTGTGCCGTGCATCACTTTCATGACCTACAGTTTATATATCTATCTTACCATAGCTATATAGCTGCTGGTTTCCCTGCTGTAAACAGCACTAGCAAGGCTCAGTGAGAGCTGTGGCTTCCTTTTTCATTCTTCAGGGACGGGTCAAGGGCTGAGTGGAATGGGACTTTGTCTTCACAGCTTCTTTTCCACACCCACAGCACATACATGAGGCTTCCTCTCAGCTGTCTGCAAGTCCAATAAGCACAGCTAGTGGGACTAGTCACATCCCAAAAGCCATGTGGAAACAGTGCTGAAAGCTTCTTCCAATTAGCAATACCTCCGCTTGCATATCAGAAGCAGTATAGGGAAAAGGCGATCAATGCATAAAGAAAATCTTTTTTTATAAGTTACAGTGGATATAGCCATTTGCCCAACTCAACACAGAACAAGGTTACAAACCCAAATTCAACACTGCGTTAAGATGACAGCTTCTGGAAGTCTTTAAGGCACTGCCTCCCTGCCATAACTCAAGATGCAAGTAGAAGTCCTGCATCCCAAAGAAGGGGTAGACAGAATGAAGCATGCAGTGCTCCTGAAATTAATTTAAAACAAAGTTCCAAATGGAATAAGTTCTCAAATATCACTTGTTTATCAATTCTGAACACCCTCTCTAGTCGTATCAGCACGTTTCAGGTTGTAATGTAAACTTCAGATGAAATACAGTTAAGTGTAACAATTAAGTGTGTGTTTCAGCTCTAGATGTGCAATATGAGATGCTAAAGTAATAGGTAATGTATATTGACAAATGCAAACAGATTATATGAAAATGCAGGTTTCTTTTTCCCAAATTCCACAAATAATACCTGCTCATTAATTTCAAGCAGAAAATAATAGGCCCTGGTTTTTGAGAAATGTTTGCAATAAAGAAATTGTAGTTTTCTTTGTTCTTAAAGATGGGCATTATTAACCCCAGTTTAGAAGTTGCTCAAAGGAGACTTCATCTAGAAAAATAAAAGCTCCTTTTAAACAGAGAAGACTCTATGCACATGTACTTTTGAATAGTGGATGCTTTACAGATTTTTATTAATCATAAGAGAACTACATTTGGTACTAGTTCAAATGGAGACTTTCGTGACACAGTTGAGAAACTGTGTTGTACAGAGGTGGAATTTCTTTTTTCTTGTTCATCTTAGGCATGAAAACACCTCTTAAGGAATTTCCCACAACTTTTGTGGTGATTGATCAAGAGACAAGCATGTTACTGACAAGCAAAGCTTAGTAGTACCTTAAATGCAAGATGGTTTCACTTTTGAAAGGTTCTTGAACTGTCCTTCATTTATTAGGAATACCATATTATATTTCTTCATCTTTGGAAATGATTTATTCATCAGGTGACACTATTTCACAAAGACAATTTGCACAATTCTATAATCTGTTACTTTCATGATCTAGAGCAGTTTTTCATAATTTTCCTCCCTAATTTATTATTTACTGTTTGGTGAACATGCTTTTCTGAATCAGTATGATTTTGGTGTAATGGCTATTTTGGCAGGGAAAACCAAAATGAAAAGGAGGTTGTTTGACAGGCCAATTAGGATTGAAAGCCCTAAAAACCGCAGAGAAATAAAACAAACCTGAGCTACACAGCTGAAAACAGCTGAGGAGTCATCAAATACTGAGGAGTTAGAGACTGGAAAGCACCCATTGCCTTTCAGAGTGCTTCATCCTGCCTTTGCATTTCATTGATACCCCACTTAGTTCCTTAATCTATTACTTAAAACATTCATTTCCTGTGGGAAGGGAGAGCTTTCCAGTTAAGCTAGCTTCCACACTAAGCTTCACTTAGAATCACCGAATAGTTTGGGTTGGAAAGGACCTTAAGATCATCTACTTCCAACCCCCTGCCATGGGCAGGGACACCTTGCACTAAACCATATCAGCCAAGGCTCTGTCCAACCTGGCCTTGAACACTGCCAGGGATGGAGCATTCACAACTTCATTGGGCAACCCATTCCAGTGCCTCAGCACCCTCACTGTGAAGAAATTCTTCCTTATACCTAATCTAAACTTCCCCTGTTTAAGTCTGAACCCATTACCCCTTGTCCTACACCACTGCAGTCCCTAAGGAAGAGTCCCTCCCCAGCATCCTTGTAGGCCCCCTTCAGACACTGGAAGCTGCTCTGAGGTCTCCACGTAGCTTCTCTTCTCCAGGCTGAACAGCCCCAACTTTCTCAGCCTGTCTTCATACGGGAGGTGCTCCAGCCCTCTTATCATCCTTGTGGCCTCCTCTGGACTTGCTCCAACAGCTCCATGTCCTTTTTGTGTTGAGGACACCAGAACTGGACACAATACTCCAGGTGAGGTCTCACAAGAGCAGAGTAGAGGGGCAGGATCACCTCCTTTGACCTGCTGGTCACACTTCTTTTGATACAGCCCAGGATATGGTTGGTTTCTGGGCTCAAGTGCGCACTGAGGCCGGCTCATGTTCAGTTTCTTATCAACCACCACCCCCAAGTCCTTCTCCGCAGGGCTGCTCTGAATCTCTTCTCCACCCAACCTGTAGCTGTGCCTGGGAATGCTCCGACCCAGGTGCAGGACCTTGCACTCGGCTTGGTTAACTTCTAGCTGCCTTCATGAAAAAACATCAAACCATGCACCAGATCCAGTCTACACACTGAAATGACCTGTCCACACAGCACTCATAGTCCCAGAGCCTAGAAAACTTAAGCGTTCAAGTGAGGGAACTTCCTCAAAGTCAAAATTCAACCACAAGGTTCAACCAAAAGAGCAGCAATTCTGCTGTTTGCTGTCTCAGTCTTCATGCATTATGCCTGATGGCCATGTCACCCTGAGCTAATATATAAGGTGGTGGATGCCTTTGGATTCAACTACTTTAAGTTCATGTCAGATCTCATGTCACAATACCTCTGGTAGCTCATACTTGTTTAGCCTCCATGTAATATTCCTGTCCTGCATCTAGGTCTCAGCACATGCAAGTTAGGAGCCTCATCTGTGCTTATAGATAACAATAACCTTATTCACTGCTAACCTAATGTTAAGTTTTCCTAAAAGGAAAATTAAGCTTAAATTCACTGATACAGCAAGGAGAAATTTCTGCTGACCTATCCAGTATTTACCTAATAATAGAAATTATCAATAGCTCAGATTTACATATTCCTCTGAAACATGTATCTTTTAAATGCCTTGTAAGAGTTGCGTGACCACAGTCTGAGCTGCTTATCTGACACACATTGCTGATTCCACATGCTAAGGTTACCCACAGGTTTTCAGCATCCTTCTTGATTTGTGCTGACATAGTGTTTTTTATACTACATATCTCTTCCTTTATTATATATTGATTTTTATTTCTATTAACTGTGCAGTTGTTTTCATCTTTTTTATTTTCCCTTTTAAGGTACTTATGTCACATGAATTCATCTGTCATAACTGGAAGCAGTCTAATTCAGTGTTATACTTAGGTTCTAACACATGAAAACAGTGCTTTCATGCAAGAGTCAGCTTATATGAAACGAAAACAGTAAGTTAAACAAATATAATGCCCTTATACAAATGTAGATAGTTTAAGACTTCATTCTTTTTTACTGCTTAAATATTCCATTGAGATACTTTAAAATATAATGGTGAAGTCTGCTACTCATAAACACCAAGGGTTTTTAAAAATGTAACTTAATAGAAGCAGGATCCACACATAAAGTCAACTTATTTGACTGAAAGGGTAATTTTTCTCAAGGTTTCCCTCAGCAGCCTTCATGGTTGTCTAGTTAAAAAGGCTCCTCTATGGTCTGGGCTGCTGCTTTCTGCACAGTATGAATTATATATAAATATAACTTTAGACTACCTTAAAATATGGGGACCAGCAGCTTACCCAAGGTGTCCTTCTACACCCCACAGCTGTGCCAAGCATACTGTAGCCACAGAGAAAAGCTGCACCCTACAGGTTGTAAAACTCAAGTCCTACTCTCTACAGACACCAAGACACTATGACCCAAATTCTGCCATTAAAGCCACAACTATGTTGTGGTGAGCATATGGTAGGGCAACAGTTTTAAAAGACATAAATAACTGGCATTTAAATCACATCAAATTAGTGGATGCTGAGCTCTTGAACAGCTTAAAATAGTAATGCTATAGGGTTGTCTTTGAGACAGAAATCGAAAATGAGATGGGATGCGAAATTACAAAGCACATACTATTCTGATACTAATTCCATCTTTACAGCGTTACTGGAGTGCAGCTAAGAAAGATGGTTTTCACAAGTGAATGGGCCTCTAACATAGCCCATGAGGAGACAGCAACGAGGAGCTGAGACCAGAAAATGACTGATTCTCAGAGAATCATAGAATGGTTTGGGTTGGAAGGGACCTGAAGATCATCCAGTTCCACCCGCCACTGCCCCGGGCAGGGACACCTTCCACTAGAGCCGGTTGCTCCAAGACCCTGTGTCCAACCTGGCCTTGAACAGGGCCAGTGGCGGGCCAGCCACAGCTTCTCTGGGCACCCTGTGCCAGCGCCTCAGCATCCTCACAGGGAAGATTTTTTTTCCTCATACCTAATTCAAATGTCCTCTCTCAGTTTAAAGCCATTACCCCTTCTCCTGTCACTACATGCCCTTGTAATATATCTTGCTATAACTCCTCCCACTGATTCTCAAATCAGCTGGGCCTTCTCAGTTCCTTCTCAGTAGCTGGTGCAGTGCTGTGTTCTTGACTTTAGCCTGAGAACAACACTGATAACACCGATGTTTTTGGTTGTTGCTCAGTGATGTTTACTCTGACCAAGGACTTTCTCAGTCTCATGCTCTGCCAGGGAGGAGGGGAAGCCGGGAGGAAGCAGA
>NW_009929804.1:0-80778 GCF_000696875.1 Nestor notabilis | reverse complement strand
GGAGAGTTACCCGGAAGGCCCAGATCGCTGCTCGGGTCGGGCTGGGTATCGGTCGGCGGGTGGTGAGCGGTTGTGTCCTTTTCCCTTGTTATTCCTCTTATCATTATTATTGGTAGCAGCAGTGGTTTGTATTATACCTTAGTTACTGGAGAGCTGTTATCTCAACCCGTGGGAGTTACATTCCTTCGATTCTCCTCCCCATCCCTCTGGGAGCGGGGGAAGGAAGGAAAAGGGGGGGGAGTGAGCGAGCGGCTGCGTGGTTCCAAGTTGCCGGCTGGGCTTGAACCACGACAAATGTTTAGACCTTTGAACTTTGGACCCTCAGCGTAAGAAGTGTATGTGCCTTAAAAAACTGGTTATGAGAACCTAAACAAACATTCATGAATGAGAGAATGGAATCATCCCAAACCTAAACCTAGGTCCTTTCCAACCCGAACTATTCTATGATTCTAAACAAAATGCTCTGTTTCATAGCCTGGTGTGTGGTAACACTGAGAAATCAGAGTATAAAGTTACCTTAAGCATCTCAAATCCGATCTGATTTCAGGTCAACATGGAATATGTTCTTGGCACATTTGTAGCTGTTCCTCTCTCCCCTCTGAACCTCCATCAAACTGAAAACCCTGAGTGGAAGAGTGTGTCTTACTGGCCTGGGCAAGCAGGTTTTCCCTCTTCCTTTCATCCAACACATGCACTTAGCTATTTCCACATCCCTTAAAAAACCAGGCTCAGGTCCCATTCCTTTAGATGCCAGGAGACAAACCTTGTCTCTGGACAAGTGAAGCAAGTACTGTCCCCTTCCTCAGGCTCACCATACTCTGGCCTTTTAGCTTCCATCAAGACTCAACTATTCAAGACTATTGATCACTGAAAGAGCTGTGTTCCAGGGTACTTACCAATCTAAGCTGCATGGACTCCTAATTTTACTCTAAATGAATTATCCAGCATTTCTAAGCTAATAATAAAATCTCACGAGAAAAAATCATAGACTTTTAAAAATGCTGAATTGCGTGACCAGACATATTTTACTGGCTATTTCTATCACTGGAGCAATTACAGGATCACCTAGACTAATGCAGTTTAGTTAATAATTTTGCAGGAAATTAAATTTGGGCATCTCATACTCCAGAAGAGAAGATTTTTGAATAAAAGTAATATCATTCTTTAAAACTGCTTTTTAGAGTAAATTTGTACCAGATGATTTCTCCTGACAATTTTCCTGTTACAAGCAGAACCTTCACAAGAGGGTATTCTAGCAGTTCTCCTAACGACCACCCTCAAGTACATTTGAAGACACGACACCAACTGAATGAAGACATAGGGAAGGGCAGAAACCTGCTGATCAGAAAGCCTGCTAGGCAAAGACTGAAACAGCTGTAGCTCCTTTCCGCTTACAGGGCTAATATAGATAGTCACTGTACAGAACTAATACCAAGAAACAAAAATTCAAACCCGGCTGTTTTCAAGTTTGGTGTCAGGAGGAAGAAGCTGCAGAACTACAAGGGAAGGAGACATTTTGCACAGCTGTGATTATATTTTGGGTTTTGTACCTCTCTTCCCCACCTTCCTTGTCTCATGGTAGAGGTGCAGCTCATGCAGAAACCCTGCTTACTATCAATCATGGATGGAAAAAGAACAAGGCAGGAGCCTGACCACAGCTATTTGAAATTACAGATACACACTTATTTAAAAAAAATAAAATCTGTTTTCTATTTTTCTTTTACAACCTAAGGACCACCTGTACTAACGCTCTACTAATATCTCAAGTCTGAGTGACCCAGCTTTAAGGTTAAGACCGTTTTTGCTGGAAGAAGTTCATCAGCTTTCTCATTACCTGTGGTCAAGAGCTCAAATCCTAGTACTTTCATCTTGCCTTGGGAGCTTGGATAGTATCACATAAATATTTGGATTAAAATCTGTGGTCATGCGGAATAGCCCCAATTTAATTCACTAATAGATTCCAGATGTACATTCCATGCAGATATTTACCACTAATTGAAGATACTTTAAATAATTGCTTTAATGAATGCACGAATAAGAATTTCACCTAATAATTCTACTCCAAATTGTTTTCCAAAGAAAATCTTAAGATATACAACCAATGACTGCATCTACATCAAAAACACTGCTTGAAGTTTGGTATCCTAAGCCTACTGTAACAAAAAATAAACAAGTTGAATTCAACATTGTCCATCTCCAATCATGCCAATAACATATTAGCAGGGAAGAATTGGGTTCTATGGCTCTTAAGGTCTTGATCAGTAAATTCATAATAACATGAGAGCTGTCTTTCATTCAGCAGAGGAAAAAGAACAGCAAAAAACTGATCCCTGAAATGAATACGTACAGTTGAGAAGCCTGGTTTACTGTCACTGAATTTTATTCTCCTTTTCATTTTCAGTAATTACACTAAAATAGCTGCTCTTCAGGGGCATATTAGGAAAAGGATAGTAATTAAGCTTAGGAAGGTATAATCTGTACAAAAATGAATTAGAACTGACTCAGTCTAAAACTAACGTATTATAGATTCAAATGAAAACCTAGCTGAACCCTGTGAATAGGTTATTCAAAAACACTTCCAGATTTCTAGATGTCAGCTCTGTCACTTTGGGCACATTTATTATCCTGCTCAAAACGTGTAACCCTTCAATGTGAAAAACAGCATCACTGACGAGTCAACACTTTCCCTTCCCTAAGGAGCCATGCCTGGGAATACAAGCAAAAATCCTAAACCCGGATAAATAGAAACTCTCATTATGAATGAGCCTGCAGAGTTTATCAACAGAATCACTTGAACTGCCCACAATGTTTTAGCAAAACATATAGCTCATACTCTATTTTTTGAGCCTATCCCAGCAGTAAAGAAATCACCATCTCAAGGGCTTTTAAAAGTCAGTTCTCCAGCACAGCTTTCTGAATTGAAGCAGTTTACTGAAAATAAAGTCACTGTTGAATAGTTCCTATACTTTATTTCCAGCTAGTGAACATCAGAAGGAGGACTACCAAAGCATAAACAATGGCTTTTTTAGATGGTGTGCATGACAAAATAGATCAGTGACATCTGTAGTTGGATGCATTTTGTTGGATGCATTTTGTGGGACCATCTCACACAGTCCAAAGAAATTGAACAAAAAAAATAAAAGAAAATGGACTATTGGAACATACATTTTCTACCAAATTTATACAAAATGGCACATGCATCAGTGAAAGATACCATCAAGTTCACTGGACTCCACATTCCTGCAAGGTCAGAACTGGTGTAATTCCAAGTTTATATGACATTGTTGCGTTCCTCTCTCCCACTCCCTCTCACCAGTGTTAGACCTTCCCTTATTAAAGGGATTTGTAATGCACTGCTTATTCTGTCAAGTCTAAATACTAGATTTATTGTTAAAATTATTTTAGTCAATATTTGCACAGAAGAAAATAAAAGAGTTTTAATCAGACCTCTTAGATTTCTTCACCATAAATTATAGAACCAGAAATTAAATTAAACAGAAAGCAAAACAAAGCATGACCCTCCCTAACCACTAAATCATCTGTGGTAACCTGTACAAATGGATGTATTTTGGACTGTTCCCAAAGTCAAACTGTGGAAGCTAGCTTTAAAACAAGATGTGAATCATCTTGCTGTGCTCCACCCTTGACTTAACCCTCAAGGATATGACCAAAAAACTTTGCTAGACAAGCAGATGAGGAAGCAAGCACAGTGTCACTGGGAATGTCACACATTTTCTTTCCCATGATTTTGTAAATCATTGCCTTCTGTATAGAAAATGTAAGAAACATGGCACAGGAAATGTTCTACTACACCAAGAAAAATCTTGTGAGATAACATTACTGGTTCTTATTTTAAAGTGAAAAATTTATTTAATGATAATTATGTTGCATTGCATTTCTGAGCAGCACTCAATATTTTCAACCTCCATTTTCCAAGGACATATTAAAATCCTGTGTACAAGAATTTATAAACCAGTAAACAGGTGATAACAGCTTCTTCTAGAATACAACGCCAAGACTTGGAAAACATAAGACATTTGTGTATGAAATCAGCACAAGAAGGATGGTTGGTGGAGATTTGCTATCAGACTGGAAATACTGGTTTTAATAACTCTAAGAACATTTACAACAGACCTGTATAAAACCAACTATATCTGAAACACTGTGCAATAACATACTGGTCTGTGGATACATGCACGCATAGAACAGCTCCCTGTCATGCTCCTAATGCTGATGGATAAGACCCTGGCTCAGTTCCCACAGAGGCATGCATTACAGCATGTCCTGGAAGATAAGCAATTGGTTTTGAGTATGCAGGACTGGGGAAATACTACCTTCTATAGCATGCTTGAGGGTAAAAGAGGTTTAAAATCTAACATAACAAGAAGTTCATAAGGCGTTCTTAATTTTATTTATTAAACACTTGACAGCACATATCACAAGTGATTTACCTACATCATTTATTTTATAGTGCGCTACAGAAAGAGAAACATGCTCCAGCTCCTTATTGTATGTTAATATTAAATCATTACACACGGCAGCTGTTTTGTGTTCCATGTGGTTTTCAGTTTCTTACTGACAGGTGTCCAAATCGCAGAAACTATCGCCACATGTAGTGGCAGCTGGCCACACTGTCATCTCTGAGATACCAGAAGTGAAAAAAGAGGGAGGTTGTTTACTGCTATGATTAATACAAGAGCTGTCTGGTTAGAAAACCAAGCAGTTCTCAGCACAGTGCGGTTTGAAGTATCTCAGAAAACAAGTGTTTCTAAAATTATAAGCAGGATGTTGGGTTTGTATGAAAAAAACGTGATAATTTCATGGAATATTTATTCAAAAAGACAAAATATCAATTGCAGAGTTTTCCTGTTAGTCAGCTTTCCATAAGATGGCTGTATTTAAGTCAAAGAGTCTCACCATTGTAAGAATTCAGTATAGTACACAAATAGATCATGTCATTCCTACATATCTGAATTTGGATAGTTGTGTACTTTTGGATGTTGTAGTCATTTCTCTAACAATAAGTGAGAAGAGTTAAAGTAAGATAAAGGTTTAATTTACAAAGTAAAGTTACGTCAAACACGTCATGTTTTTACTCCATTTACACTGGGAACACAAATCAACAACACTATTTTCAGCTGCCTGTGGGAGTGACAGTCCATCTCATTGTACAAGAACAGGCACTACAAGCTATAACGCAATAACACTTGCAACACCCCATAAGGCAGAAGGTCAGCCTCGGAGGGCTGGTGGGACTCCACTGCGCGCTCCTGTCCTTGCAACCAAGAGGTGAAATGTCATCTCAATGATAGCAGGACAGAGGGGACAGACCTTGACTGGCTTCACAGAAACCTGTCTCAGTGAGGGTACAGTGGCTGAAGAGAAAATGCTGGACTACTTCCCAGATTGAACAGCCTTTCCCAAATACCAAGTGTGCCCAGCATGCCCTGATCCAAGCTTTTCCAAGCTACCAAAGTATAAAAGAGAAACTGAAGTCCAAATGGGCTTCATTTCACACTGATGCTCCTGCTTTCCCTGTTAACTTCCAGGCTTTAAAGGGTTTAGCAAACTATGAACCATCTTGGTTGCACAGTCTCATTCCCTTCAGAAATTCTAAACCTGATATTGCAGAAAGGCATGGATATTTCATCCTCACACCTGCCAACCCTGGAGGGAAATATCTTTAAAACAATCTTCTGGGAATGCTTAAAAAAAAATAATTGAGAAATCCTCAGAGCACATTCCCCAGAAATTTTAGAAATCTTCAAGCAGAACTGTGCCTTTGAAAAAGGAAGCAAAAACCCCCAGCAACAAACAAGAGAAGTTAATTCAAAGCATATTTTCAAGTATCGGATGTGCTCAACTGTAGTAACTTTTGGTTCTATCACATGAAGTTACAGTCGAGCAGTGCCAGAGAAATGTACTCTAGGTAAAAAACAAAAAACAACCCCACGATGGAAAAATAGTTAATTTTTTTAAAGTGCTTGCAAGAGGAATAAATGGGGGGCTTGCAAACACCAGATCTAATCTTGCTAATAAACATTTGCATAAGCACTAGTGGCTTGTGATTATCTGGATGGAGCCCTCTTTCTGTTTAAAATTACTTTTTAAAACGTAGAGTAATTTCTACAATTCACAAAATATGTTTCCTTTTATCCAGCACTATATTTAGAAATTATATGCATTTATTATCCTGGGGAAGTTTTTAATTAAAAGGTACCTACATTTATAATCAGCAAGGAGGAATCTCCTAAATATGCAAGGATCCCCAAAATCACACAAATGGGCTCAGTTGCAAACTATTTACAGGCCACTGCTAGTAAGAGAGAAGAGAAGCAGATCTTCCTTTTTTCGCCTCAGTAGCTGCTGAGGCAGACGGACAACACATGCAGGAAGCTTCTTAGTGGCATTAGCTTCCTTCCCTCAATCCAGCACTAGCTACAGCTACATCAGGAGTTGTTTCCCAATATGCTCTCAGCAACTTAGAACGGAAATCATCGTTTCTGGTGCAAATGCACACTATCCAGACTGAGAAAATCACAGTCCCACAGTGCTTTCTGTGTCTGTGCAGTACAAAAAGATAAATTATCTACCTACATAAGATGGAATGAAACAAGCTCAAATGGGAATTGATCCTCAATAGCCCAAGTCATGTGCTAATAAGCAATCCAAAACTGATTTGGGATCCATATGAAACCAAATGGAGCAGATGCAGAATCCACTGCTCTGGCAATAAATCTCCCCTGCCCCCCAGCGCTGTGGTTTTCTTTATTGAACTGGCTCCCTTAGAAGTTCACAGCTGCCCCCCGAGCCTGACCTTCAACCTTCTGCCTGACTTGGTGTTGCGAGTATTATTATCATTATATCTTTTAATGCACATCAGCAGTTCTTGTCTCTATTTTTTTTAAGCAGGAACATAGCTGTTGAGCAGACATGGATATGAGATACTCATAAATATTCAACCAATTATTGCTGCACCACTCATGTATATCACAAAAAGGGGTAATGATACTTGGTACATTTTTTTATCATTGATCAGACTAAATGCAACAAAAAACAAGCCTCTTAGGTGATTACAGGACACCCATTCCTATGGGCCACTGACAACACGATATGCAGATGTAATTCAGAGTAAATAGATCCTGTTCCTAATTTGAGGTGTATAGTTATTCATTTTTATTCATAAAAGGATAGACAGAGTAGACTGACTGCTGACTGACTTCCTCCACGTCCCCCAAGGAAAACAAACACATAGAAAACAATACTTTAGGAAGCGTGCTTTCTAAACTCCTTCGTTGGCTTGCAAGTTGACACAGAGACAGAATTTGGAATAAATGAGTGAATCTTGCAATTACTAGCCCGAAACAGTCTGGACGGGTTCCAAAATCTACCTGTCCACATCCCAATTATGAAGTCTGTTTGACCTGGTAAAGCTGGAGAGCTCAAAGTACTACCTAATGAGGAGGGACTCCCTTTTTTGCTTCCATTTTATGAAGTTATCATTGTGCTTCCGTAGTGGTAGTACTACTAAGTACATGCTAAATATCATTAGAAACCATTTAAATGTATTAGGGAGAGACTTAGGTAAATAATCTTTCCATTCTTGCATAAATCTCTCTATGGTTCTGTTTATTTAAAATGATTGGGAACGTAGTCTGGTTATGAACTCTATTTTCTCCCATTTCTGAGCATAACACTCTAATTTTGTTTGCAATATAATAATTATCCCTGCATATCACAGTATATGCTTTAAAGTGCATTTTTTTCCATATGAAAACAACAAATTAAATTTCCACTTTCAAATCTGTTTACTAAGCATTTTATACTAGTGTTCTGAGACTAGGAGAAGGAAGAGATTTAAGCAACAGTATAAGGAAATTAATCTTTAGACTCAACCTGCCATTTTAAAATATCCCAATATATGTCTATTAGACCAAAGTCAAAAGTCAACAGAAGTGCAGTCTGTCTAACCTCCTTATTCCTACATTAATCAATCTCATCCTGCTTCATTTTGCTTTTGGAATAGGAAATAGGAGAAATAAGGGGGGATGGGAGGGGGAAATGATTACACAAACATACACTTCAAGGAGATAGATGCACTGTAGCTAGACTGTCGAAAAATACTCAATAAAATAAGGTAAGATAATGCTTTCTTTCTGTAAAAGAAAAATCAGTCATATTAATGAAATAGCCAAATGGAACCTTCAGGTCTAACGTTGTAAATCTTCAGTAAATTTCAATTAGCATTGAAGTAATAAGTCTGGAAATGATTTTTCTCCCTATAAGCAATGCATATACTTAAAGGAAAAAAAATGCCAATAACTTGGATGCTATCAAGGACCAACTCATTAGATAACTAAATTCATCCTTTGTACATAGTATATAACTGATACACAGTTTTCAAGACACGTCTTTTTTTTAAAACAAACCCCCCACATCAGTAAATCAGAACCATAATGTTGCCCTTCAATAAAGTGGTGCCATCTGATGCTTACTCTCAAGCTCACAGTCCTTTCCACTGACAAATGCCATGAAACATTCTGTATCCGAAAACAGAAATATTACTGTTGTAAATGGAAGTCTTCAACAAAACAAAACAAACAGAAATCACCAGCCACATTGTTACTAGTGCTTTGTAAAACAGTGTATGCATAAACCAAAGTGATCTCAAGAGAGATTAAGGAGAGATTTTATAAAACCACTTTGTGCAAAACAAGTGTATGCATTATATTAATACTGAGTTTTCCCAAACATTGTTAATTAAGGGTATTTTAAAATGTCAAAATTTGAGACCAAATGATGCTTACATTACAGTAGGGAAGTGCTGTAGAGTTTTGACCAATACTGTCATGAATACACTTCATCACCTGTGAACCTAGGATCTGATCTCATCTTTGTCAAAGCCATGGTGAAACTGCAAGGCAGATGATTACCATACTCTCTCACATATTCCTTCTCTGTTCCCATGTGCATGACACAAAGGTGCAGAGAAACCCTGGGTTTCCCTGCATCACAGACAAAATCTTGCAGACTTCACTGAATGGAGACTTCATCCCTGAGTCTGGGCACTAAGTCTTAAATTAAGAGGTTCAATTCAAGACACAACTGATCTTTCTTAACTTACTAACAGTTTTGCACAAAACAGCACACTCCCACACAACATACACAGTAAATAATTAACCAAATCACCTCAATACTTTTGAGTAATAAAGGTTCCTTCCTTTGCCTTTGTTTTCTTTCCACATGCTGGCTATTAAATCAGAGCTAATGCGAAGAAAAGGCCACCCAGGAAAGTCTGCTCCTGGAAGGGACAAAAAAGACTCTATACATCCTTCCCGAGATATCCCTATAGCAGGCTTTTCTCCTTTCCATGGATCGTGCCATGAGGGCAGTCCAATCACAGACCAGAAGAATAAAGCAGTAGTTGTTTACCTCTTCCCAGCTGCTCTAACAATTCAGGTTTTTAGATAGTTTAGATGAAAACCACACATTGCCTTTGTTTATCTGCTTCAATAGACATGCTTAACTCTGGGGTGGGGGGAAATGGGTTTAGCTCATGTTTGAGTCAGCTCACTACTGCATACCTCCAAAGACCTGGTCACTCACAGATTACATTTCTATGCCACAATGATTTAACGAGTGTGAGGGGGACAATTACATAACTGTTTACTTAAACTCATAATTTCTCGGAAGCCCTACACAATCCTTGTGTTATTATAATCTCTAATGGGCACATGCAGCGTGAATATATCACGGCATGAAACTGGATATAGCTGACTTTGCCTGTCTGACTGGTGACTTACTGAGTCCTGCATGTCTGAACTTCTGGGAAACAGCTGCTGGTCCCACACTGAAATTAGAACATTTGAGCTCGTCTGATTTATGTTAATTCCCGTGGGAACAACGACATGAAAAATGAACACCACTTGTAAATAAAGTACCAGTTCTCTCAGCGGTGGAAAAGAACACAAAATAATCTATGTCAGAACACGCTGATCTATTTACCACCTTGCTGTACTGAAACATATACAGTGTAATGGTATCATAGAAAATGGAGCCTTGAGTATCCGGCTATTCAAAGGAGAGGTTATCCGTCACTAGCTTGTCATTGTTTGAAGTATTTACTTGCTATAGTTACTGGGTTGTTTTTAGTTGAAGAAGCAGCATTGATGTCATGGGGCATGAGGGAGGTGAGTAAAAATGAAGTTCATGTAAAAAAAGACAAGGTATAGGAAATATGTCCAAGTGATCTAATTACCAAGGAGCGCATATTGTCCAAAACTTAGAAGCCATTACAGTTTATCTAGTTCTGATCGCTCAGCCTGACAGGCCAAACATTTGAAGTCTGCTTTTTTAACATCATGGACTCTCATGGGAGACTCCACACAACATTACACTGTCCACTGATCAAGGCTGGTATTCATAAGACCAAAGCCAAGGCGGCTGGAAATGACTCCTTGAGGATTTCATAGTTTTTTCTGTAGATGGGAAGAATAATCCCTCAGAATGTTTAGTGTAGTCAGGAAACTGTTATAAGCAAAGAAATAACTTTGCCTCAGACTAGAATACGACTAGATCATATAGCAGTATCGCTGAGATACTTCTCAAGTGTGCATATGTAATAGTGGTGATGTCTTACATGTGATGACCTTTTATCATTCAGGATTTATTACTTCTGAAGCTGTAGCAACAAAAATCATCTCATCAGTTGGCAGAGGCTCTAAGCTTTACCTTATGAGCATAGACAGCCTTTAAGCATGTAAGTGCCCCTGGAGATTCTCCTGCTTGAGTTACATGAGGTAGCAGAGCACAAGCAGGGTTACTTAACAAGAAGTTATGGGTTTTTTTAAGGAACTCCATTACGTCAAGTCTTTAGCTGGGCTAACTCGGAAAGCACAGTAATAGGAGGTAAGGAAGGGAAGAGGCCCAGTCATGTTTGCAACTGCAGAGAATTAACAGCTGGAGCCATTTCAAAGGATAGAACAGTAACATATTCTCACTAGTCATTTCCTTATGAATTGTACATGCCGAGCTCAACTGTTAAAAAACCAACCAAACAAAAAAAAACCCACACAGAAAACCAAGAAACCCCAAACAAACAAAAAAAGCAAAGCAAAAAAACACAACAAAACCAAACCACCAACGCACATATGCCTCCCCTGAGCCTTTTGTTGTCAAGATTTCATTTCCTTTGTCAGCCTCATGTTTGAAAGGGCCGAAGATAAACGGGTAAAACCTACATCAATATATTTAAGAAAAGTGGAAATCACTTACTTAAGGAACTCCACAAGAAGTTCTGAGTTTTTATGTCTAGAATTTGGAAGCAACAGACAACTTCACTGTGATGTGTAGATGCTAATATGGAAATGGCCACTGAAGCCAAAAACCAGGCGTCAACAGTGGTATCTTCATACAATATGCTGATAAATTAGTGTAATGCTTCAGAAAGCCGCAAAAGCAAGTACAGACCTAAGCCTGACTGGCTGTTTGAACACCTCCCCATTCTGCAGCTCTTCAGGTGAGACTTTGTTTCAGTCACACGGTGACCTGAATCCAAATTTTGATATGTTCTGGAATGTTATAATTTGAAAACCTAGTTAACTAATCTGCAGTGGTATTAGTGCAAATAGCTCTGAAAAGGGAAGAAGGAAAGGCTGGCTTCTGCCAAGGAAAACTTACAAATATCAAAGGACTGAAGCAAGGGCAGGAAAGCAAGATACAGCTCTTCATACAGATGTTTCATTAATGATTGCTAATCCAATTGTGTCCCTCCTCAAAGTGCTAAAGGAGATTAAAGACTTTACTACAGTCTTCAGGGTTTAGAGGTAAATTAAAGTGGAGTAGGATTTATTGGAACTGGGATTTGGACTAAAGCAAAATATAAATAGATGAAAACTGCTATCAATAGAAGCTATTAATAGGAACGGAAATTTGGATTTTTAAATTTTTGGTGTTGCTGGGCTTTTTGTTTTAATAACCGCAGTCACTGAGGAGGAGGATGAACAGAACCCACATGTTGAAAAGAGAGCTAAACTAAAAGGAAGAGGAATCTATTGCCACTTAAAGTGCCCCAATTTTGTCCCCGAAAATCATAGAAGTGGCAAGACACAACTACATGGTTGCTTCAGGGTTAAAAACTTGGGGATTCAGATGGGGTACGGCATTATATTGAAATATGTAATAATAACTTATAGTTTTAGTTTAATATTTACCCATTTTCCTTCAGAATTTCCAGCAAAGGAAAGGAGAGCAGGGAAAACCCACATAAACAAACTCGACTTTATTTCACTATCCACAGTCTACATTTCTAGCTTCCCTGAAACGAAACTCCATGAAGTCAGCTTTCCAATCTCTAAAACTTGTATGCAAGAGTTTTGCCTTCAATGTTTTGAAAACTCTTAAAAGAATATTTCTTAAGCCAAGGGTATCAGTTGTTCCGATTCTTTTTTCTGACTGCATCTATTAAAAAAGAGACATTACATATAAACTACATAAATGTCAAAGTACCTCACAACTGTCAAAGTGCTCTTCCCAGGCAGAGACAACTCCCTTTTATCTACGGAGGAATTCCTCAGGAACACTATGAGATAAAACTCCTTGGAAGCTTCATTTTGAGCTTTTGTGGTAGCATGGATTTTGAGGCAATGCACTTCGTGCTTGGCTGTTACATGCAGTATTCTCTCATTGATGAAGCAGTCTAGTCAGCAGCAAAGGAAGATAGATATTTGTATATATCTTAGTTGTTAATCTAATAGTTATCTACTTTTTTGACAAGTAGTATAATAATTTTCCCTTCAACTAGTCTGAAAGTACAGCAATTATGGCTTAGAATAGAGCTTTTCATGAAGGAAGCAGGGCTCCAAGCTTTTGCAGTAGAAACAAATACAGGGAGCAAAAGCCTAGCACTTTGCTTCCTCCAAAGGCAGTGCGAAAAAAGCAAGTTTTATGCAAAATATGTGACTGCTTCATCAACTTTTGTATGATGCATAATAAAAACAATCTCATTGCAGAGTTCTGTCCGTACTTATTCATACCTTATTCTTGTTGTTTCCTAAACATCATTCCTGATGGATGAGACACAGTCATTTCTGAGCAGAGGAGAATGAGGTATTAAAATTTTAAGTCCATAAGCTGATAACATGCTTATCAAACCCAATTCGGAAACGGGAATATTAAACTCCATCAGTTCCATAACCAATGGATCCATACCATCACAAGTACATTCATGTAGACAAATCCCATTGCTGGATGCACCAGGGCAAAGGCAAGCAGACCACCACCATGTAGTTTTTTCTAGATTTATTTAAACCATTGGACTAGGGAAACAAAAGAAAGGATTGGCAAAATGAAGATAATGAGAAAGCAAGCCTTAAGTGTAGCAGATAATGCCATCATAAGGCATTTGTACTGAGAAACTGGTTAAAGATTTCTGGGCTGTAAGCTAACAGAATTGAAGGTACCTTTGCAAAAATCAAGATGCTGAACCATGGAATCAGAAAGGGGGGAAAAATAAAAACACCTGAAAAAATCCCACGTAACAAAGAACTGAAAAAGTGAATATTGTCTGTTTGCCTTTTTATTGAGGGCAAATTCTAAGATCAAAATACTGGAAAACCCACAAATTTATTCCCACCCCACCATAATTTGCTGAGGCAAAACAAAGTGCAATGGAATGAAAACAGAATAGCAAATGTTATGTCCTGCCAGCCCGCGCCAAATATTGATAACTCATGTGGAAAAGAATTTAATGTTGAAGTTTCTCAGCATTTGACACATGACACATTCCAAATAACTAGGAATTACTGTACATGATAGACCAGACCTCTGTGTCGATAGGAAGGGTCAGTTTCATAGCAGCCTTAATCTGTGTAGGTGTAGTCACAAAGAACTTGATATTCATGTGAGTTTCTCATTGAAAAGGTAAAAAAGAAAGAAAATCCACAGGAAAAAGAAAAACAAAACAACAACCAACCCTCACCACCCCTCATAAAAACCCAAACCACTTCAAAGAAAAAAGCCAGGGTTTTTTCTCCAAGCGACCAGTGGCACACGATTTGTATAGGGTACCAAAAAGAACAGGAAGACCTACAAAACTGTGAACGTCTTTAACATAAAGAGCAAGGTTCCAGTGGCTGCAGCTCAAAACTTTTAATTTTAAAACAGGGTATGTGACTGGCAAAATATCTTCAAATCTATTCAGCTGAGGAATCAAAGAGTATTTTCTTGACCTCTTCTCTCTTTATCTAACCTATTTCCTAACCTCTCCCGTCTTCATAGAAGAGGTTAGGAAACAGTAGCAATTCACAGAGTAGCTAATAATTTTAGAATGCCAAGTTCTGTCGAAAATAAAGGGTTAGAGAAAACAGAATTTTAAATCCTGTTAAATGTATACTTTTGAAATCGTGCACAAATTTTGAAGATTTTAGAATTTGGGGAGATGCAAAAGAGGCAAGAGCTTAATGTCTGTAATTCTGAAGATGAATATTGTCTGAACAAACACATATTATAAAAAAATTAGATGTTCTTTATGATACTAAGTAAAATAAGCAGTTCATCTGTTATGCAAATCTCTGTAAGAGACTGTTTAAATAGAACTTGGAAACATCTGCCTGTGTATTTTTTCATGTGCTTTCAAAAGGAACGTGGAGTCTACAAATAGCTTCCTGTGAGAAGTTCTGTTTTTTTCTAGAAATAAATGTTATCAGTTCAAAGTCATCCTTTTCCATCAGCTACTACACAGCACTGACTTCCATCATTATCCATTCTGCTCTCCATATACTCTTGGAGGAGTTAAATCACCAAAATGCATCCAGCACTGTATGGCGTTTGTAATTTTGGGACAGGAGAGAGAAAGAACAAATTCTTAGAGATCTTTCATAAGAATAAAAGTTATTGAACACTGTTTTGCAACACCTAAGATGTAAGGCTGCACCTTTCATTCTCAATACATTCATTTACGGTGCTGAGATGTCAGCACAAAAGGTTACCCAAAGGGATAACAACTGGGTGGCAGGGATCCTTTTCATACCTGATGATAGAAAAAATTAGGCTTTACTGAAGAAGACTCAACTTGTAGACCCTTTACTGTGATTGCTTGAAAGAGAATAAGAAAAAGGAAGTCGAGACACACACAAAGACCTAGCAGACCATTAGGTAATCAGAACCAAGCACATGTCCTGCAGCTCTCCTCCTACTTGGAAGGAGACCTATGAAAAGCCACATGCAGCTGCCTGCCGCTGGCTAACTTAGCCTTGCTCAGGTTGCTTTTGCCAGCCTCCTGGAGCTCCTGCAGAGCTGACAGAAGCCGCTTGTGCAGACCAGGCAATATAGCAAATCCAAGCAAAGGCTTTATTGGCTAAACCCAAACAGCTATTCTTTCTAACACAACACCTTCCTGCTTTCAACTCACTCCACACCCTTGTTCTCTGACCACATACTCAAGCCTCTTGAAGGTCTTGAAATTCAAACCAAAGCCTCCAGAAGGATGGATAGGATTGATGCAGTTGTGTGCAATTCTGGGTTGGGAATTTTTGGTGTTGGCTTGGTTTGGTTTGGGTTTGTTGTTTCTTTTTCAGGCAGCCAGGGCTGTTGCTAAATCAGTCCAGGAGCGGTCCAGCATAATTATTTGCTGTCTCCCAGGTCGGCTAATCCCCCAAGTGAGGAGGAAAGCCTTCTTTGCAGCCCTAGGAAGATAGGGAGGAGAAAGCCTTCTGGCAGAAGATCAAAGAGTTACAGTACTAGCTTGAAAAACACAGAAGACAGAAGCAGCCTGTGCTTTTATTAAGGTAGTGAATGCTTTTCTTGTTTTGCCACTTAGTTGGCCATTTAATTGACTACGCTGATTACCTGAGGGAGGCACAAACCATCAGACAAGATGCTGTCCCCTACATAAGAAGGACATGGAGCTGTTGGAGCAAGTCCAGAGGAGGCCACGAGGATGATAAGAGGGCTGGAGCACCTCCTGTATGAAGACAGGCTGAGAAAATTGGGGCTGTTCAGCCTGGAGAAGAGAAGCTGCGTTGAGACTTCCGAGCAGCCTTCTAGTATCTGAAGGGGGCTACAAGGATGCTGGAAAGGGAGTCTTCATCAGGCACTTAGTGATAGGACCAGGGGTGATGGGTTTAAACAGGGAAAGTTCAGATTAGATTTAAGGAAGAAGTTCTTTATTGCGAAAGTGGTGAGGCACTGGAACAGGTTGCCCAAAGAAGTGGTGAATGCTCCATCCCTGGCAGTGTTCAAGGCCAGGCTGGATGGGGCTTTGAGCAACCTGGTCTAATGGAAAGTGTTGCTGCCCACGGCAGGGGGTTGGAACTAGACGAACTTAAGGTCCTTTCCAACCCTAACTGTTCTATTATCCTATGTAGGGTAGGCACAAAGGAGCCTGTAAAATTCTTTCCACCAACCTGAGAGAAAGCATTCAGCTAGAGGTGGTTTCATAAGAAAACACAACCTGGCTGAGAGAGGTGAGGGGAAATACATGAGAAGAGGAGAGGCAACAGTAAGTGAAGAAGAAGATGCTCCATGGTGCCCAAGCACAGATTCACTGTGGGCTGTGGAAAGGCCATGATGGTGCAGGGAAAAACAATGAGAGGGAAGAAGCATCAGAGAAAAATTGCTTTCTGCTGACTGTATGCTACCCACAACCCAGTCCCTGATGCCAGTGGCAGAGAAGTTGGGAGCAAAGAAATCACGTTGAGCCTGGGAAGGTGGAATGGCATGGAGAGAAGCTATTCTAACTTTTGTCTTTGTTTTTCATCATCTGGCTATTTTTAATGAGCAATACACTTGCTTTATTTTCCGCAAGTCAGGTCTAGTTTGCCTGTGACAATGACTGGTAAGCCATCTGCCTACCTATCTTGACACAAACCTTTCTCATCCTATTTTCTCCCTGTTCCACTCATGAGGGGAACTGAGTGAGCAGCTGGGTGGGCATTTGACTGTTAGCCACTGCTAAACCTCCACACAAATCTTACGGCCACATTTCTCTGCAGAATGAAAAGACTTCACAGAGCTTACGCTGTGTTTTTCAAATTCAATTTGGGTAAAAAGCAGAATAAGTGAACTCTTTAGAAATGTTTTTGAAAAACATCTTGCAAATCTAGAACAAAATATTTTGTGATATTTTAATTCCCTGTAGACTGAAAAAAGTCAGTGATCTCAATTTCTAACACCTGCTAATCAGTACAGATTTAGGCTCAGTGTCTCTATTATTCATGCATATGTGTGCATGCTGGATGCAAGAACACACTGGATCAAAGCAGAACTCTCCACAATGACAGCAATTTTCTATGCAGTTAGTGTACGTGTGAATGACTTTTCAAGGTGGAATGACAACTCCTGTTGTCTAATAAAGCTTTTGATTGCAGACATGGTCTTATAAAAAGAAATGAACAAATTCAAATCCATAAATTCTGCACCAAAAAAAAAAAAAAGGAAAGTCGGAACTGTGCATGACAGAATCCACGGTAAGGCATGATAATTTATAGGACCATACGTCAAAGTCACACTTACAACAGAAATGAAGGCACCAGAGTCTCTAGAATGAAAAAGCCACTCCACAACACTTTGATTGCTTGATAGTGACAGATGAAAGCTAGAAAATATGGCCTCCAAATTTCATACATCGTACTGCAGACGGATGCATGCACACGCTTCACTTTGAAAACCCCCCACTGTATTTTTGCCTCATGATAAAACAATCTTAAGAGCCATTTGCCTTGCTATATATTAAAATAAACAGTGTGGAGAAAAGCAAACATCAAATAAACAAAAACTTATTTCTCTATATTTAGTAGGTGTCCATGGATCAAATCCAAAGGGATATTCAAAATTCATATAGATTTTCTTTGAGCCATGTGCAACTGTCACATGCAGTTTTTTTCTTTAAATGCACAGCTGACTAATTGAGCATTAAGAATCTAATAAGGTACACAACAGGACCTGAAGAGCAACTTCTCTTTCAGACCTGGCAATGCACAGGTTCTGCATCACTCCCAGCTTTTCAATTAGATCATAATTATAACACGCCTCATTTAGAGCTACAGAAACCCTGACCCTGTCAACAGTACCAGATCATAACATGTCTGTCTTAATTAGATCTGATTAGTTCGGGGCCCAGATTTCATTGTGAATCTCAGCTCTGTTAAAAACTGCTCATCTGTTTGGCAGCTGCGGGTATTGCTGAGACTTTTTCATCGTACCGCATGGGTGTGCTTCCCTCCTCCTGGCTCTCCTGAGACATTAGGACTCAATGCAGCGTTTTTGCTTGGCTTTCAGAATAAGGCAGATTATGGAAAGGAAAGGGAAGAGCTAAAAGAGAAGTCTTAACTGGTTTATGGATCATTTCACATTGTATCAGATCGGTCAATTATAGCATAACAGGCTTTAAAATTTGTAGTAATAAGACAGATTTCGGGAAAAAGAAAGGATTTTTGTAAAAAACCCCACATGACAATGCAAAAAAATGCAAAAAAAAATTACATATGTCATCTATGAATGACAGAAAGGGGCACAAATAAGTGGTGTAGTATTTTGATGGCTTGTTGTTGTTGTTTGAAGGGCTGTTTTTTGTTGGGTTTTTTTGGTGGTTTGGTTTTTTATGTGTGTTTTTTCTTTTTAACATCAAAGGTAGTTCATTACAGTTCTGGGGGTATTTCTCCACTGCAATATTTTGAGCATATTTTGAGAATCTTAAAATGCATAAAAGCCTTTCATCTGTAATGATTTAATTTAAACTTGAGGTTCTGCAACATTCAATTGATACAAAGAAAAGAAGTCACATCCATTTTAATACCCTTTCTCTCTTCTAAATTGTAAGAATTGCTTTTTCTTCTGCACCACATTTTTGGGGTGATGTTAAAAGACCAATATGATTTTTCCTCTTTTTCAAATGATTGTAACAGACATTTCCTAACAACTAGATAACACTCTATACTAAAAGCCCTATTCCTGTAGTTAACTTTCTTAAGAATGTGTACCACTTAAACCTCCCCGCCAGTACTCCTCCCACCGAACTCAAAAACATCATGTACAAAAAATACTGCTACAGTTGTGCTGATATCCCCTAATGATTCTCATGTACTGGGGTATAATTGCAGTAGAAAACTGAAACATGCTCAGCATTATAAATACAGAAAGAAAAAAAGAAGCTATCATAGTATGCAACGTGCCTACAAATTCATTGGCTAGAAAAGGTATTTCCAAGTGCTTCTTCTATTCTCAAAAATGCAGAATTTGATTTAAATAAAGGGACAACTCAGGCCACCTGCAGAAGGTTGTTTTTAGACGTCACTCTCTGCATGTCTGGTTCTTAGCAAATGAAGAGAGAAGTTCTATGTACTAACAGCTTGTTTTTAAATGTATTCTATATCGCAGCAATAGTAACTCGCATCTATCCAAATTTAGTGTGAATTCCCAAGGATTATTAAAGCTATGAGTATCTGAAAAACATCACTTGTAAAAGCACAATATTAGAACGCTTTCTGTTCAAATCAAAGTTTAAGAACAAGTGAGCATTTTGGCAAGACATTTTTCAGAAGTCAGAGCTAATCAGTACTTACCTTAAGTAAACAGAAGATATGATATCAGAGTAAAACTCTTCATTTAGAAGAACAAAAGCTAGTGCATGCTTCATTATCAATGCCACACTTTAAAAATTACCTGCATTTAAAAGTTCAGTTCTATGAAGAAAACCAAATAAAAGTTTAGTTTCATGAAGACTTTAGGAAAATAAGGAATTCAAAAGTTGGTGTTTATTTTTTATTATCCTCTATCTAATAAGTGCTGCAGCAAGAACAAAACCACCCAGTTACAAATCTTCCATTACTATAATCCCTAGAAGCCTATTTTTGGGGGGATAAAAATCTTAAGCAGGAGCTATGGAAGAGGGGTATCTACTAACCACCATAGTAGCAGGTCCTTTTCTGCAGAGCTGCTCCAAGCCTGTTATGTTACCAGAGACTATTCCTGCCTATGTGCGTGACTTCGCATTTGTCCTTGCTGAACTTCCTAATGTTCCTGCTGGACCATTCCTTCAGCCTCAATCCATCCTATCAGTATTTTACTCATCTAGTTGTCTATCCATTCAGACTGTAACTGTTTAACTTGGACACAGGAATGTTATGGGAGACATTGGGGAAAGCTTTGCCAAAGTTGAGGTAAGTGATGTGCACTGCTTTTTCCTCATCCGTTTATTACGGAAGACAATCAGGTTGATCAGACATGATTTACCCTTGGTAACACCATTAATTCCCAGCTGCTACCTTCATGGACCAAGAATTTCTACTCAGTGATTTCCCCAGAGATTGAAGTGAGGTCTGTGGATTGTCTTTTTGGCCTTTTCTGAAGGCAAGCAGGGTGTGACAGTTGCTGATGATACACTCTCCAGGTCTCCCTAGCGATACTGCAGATGCCCACATGGAAGACAAGCAGCAGAAACAGTGTAAGGGCCAGACGAGCTGTGGCAACCTCCATAAAATCCCAGCTCTGAGCCCCAGCAAGCCCCTCTGCACATCAGGTCAGCAGATGGGGCCTCTGTCCCCCGCAGCAGGGAGTCTCCCACCATTATCTCCTGGCACTTCCTCTCCTGGTGGACATGAGGTGCAGACTCAGCACCTGATAATTCCCTAAAGGGAGTTTCCCAGCCCTTTGTTTGACACCAGGGATCCAAACCTATTCTTGCAGGTGCTGATCTGCAGGGGCAGACAGACCCCATCCTCTTCCTGATGGAAGCCACAGGACTCCAGACTTTGTTGCAAAGGCAGTCCCCATTTGGGGCTTAATCACACATCTACCCACCTTCTGTGCAGATGGGGTGCAGGCACATTTCTGTAGGGTCCCTGTGAAGATCTTTTTGCTCCTTCTACCCTGGTGGGCAGAGGACCCTGCTACCATCCCAGCCCTGGAGAGATGAGCCCAGCCAGCCATCCCCAGAGCTCTACCAGGTCCGGACTGCGGTGGGGCTGGCACAGCGACCCCAGCCAGGGCAGGGGACTGAGCACTGTAGCCTCAGCACCATCCCCAAGCAGCCTGCAGCTATTTCTGACCCCAGCCACATAAACTGCTGATGCTGCTGGCTGTGCTCTCCACAGGCAGAAAGATCTTATTGCAATGGACTTGAGGTTGGGCATATGTCACCGAAAACCACAGCTTCATTTTATTTCCTTTTTTCATATGCTGTAACTGACAAGCATCTTTCTTTAAAGGCCATAGAAATATAATGCTCACGTGAAAACCTTAACAATGAATGAATCCACTTTTGCTTAAAGTTTCCTCTAACAGGTTTCAAACCTACACTATCACTAAAGTAAGCCAAATTTATCTTCCATTTATTGTGACACAAGCATTTCTATTATCTTTAGTGGAATCTATACAGTTATAAAAACAAACACAACTGCTAAGATTTACTGGGCAGAGACCCTGTTTTCTGGTATGTCTGCAAAAGGGCATGCAAACTACAGGCGTTGTAAACACATTAAACAGTAACTATAGTTTGGCCACTGATGGAAGTGAGTTTCAAGCGCTAATTTAGGGGAAAATTTAATCTCATTAGCATTAAAGTAGTCATCGTTAAACTCTATACATATTCTTTTGTAAGTAATTACACAAACACAGTATTTATTAGGTATTAAACACACATAATGCTGTGGTAATCTTTGCAGCTGTATCCCAGTGAGTAAATGAGTCATTGTACATCTGTACTGATTTCTGCCTGATCTCTGCTCTCTATTAAGAGTGTCATAATGTTGCAGAAACAGAACATTTATCATAAAATTCCATGCATGCAACTTACTATAAATTAACACAAATATATTTTGAATGAGATCACCGATTTTGCAAAACACTGCTGTAAACATTAAAAGTAACTCACTATTTTAAGATACTGTGACCTCACCACATGAAGTTTTATAAAGGGGAAAAAACAACCCCACTCCAAACTTGGGAAAAGTTTTTATGCAATACTTCTTGCCGTTAATCATAGGAAAAATATTTGCATGGAAAGATTAATGTGTTTTGTATAATAAACATTGTAAATTAAAATGTAAATACAAATCACTGGGAATTATTTTATTGAATTTGTATCAACTGAGAAAATATAGTATGAGTTTATAGTGAAGTAATAAAAACCAGAACTCATGCTGTATTTTGCTAGTTGATATATTTACATCCCTTTCAGTCCTGTTGGAAGTTCAACGGAACTGTTTTAGATTCATTCCTAATTTCACTGCATCAGCTGACAGCGCAATGCCCAAGCACTTCATGCTCTAACAGTAGTTAAAGGACATCAACTCGTAGAAGCTAACATATTGCTAACTTTGGTTTTCAATTAGCATACAAAAAAATCTATACATGCAACATACAGAAGATAGATTCCTACAGATTAAGGACTGTTATCAGTTATCCTTGTATGCGCTAACTTACAAGAATCACCTTTTCAGAAGCACATAGAACACTGAAATCCTAACTTCTGAGGACTTCCCAAACTTCCCTAATTTTATTTTTCTTTTAAATTATTCGGGTTCCTGAAAGGAACCAGTAAGTTTTGCCTCCATTTCCAAAACCTTTTGATGAACCATATCCTACTGGGAATTCACAAAACTATTAGGACAAGAACAGCAGCATTGAAATACCTGCTCTGTGGTACCGGCAGAGACGTACTAGTTTCTATCTTCTTGAGCCAGAAAGGCTGGCAATACCCCAAGGCAGGTACATCAATAAAGAACAAATCTGTCAGAGGCAAAAGCATGGGATCTTTTCCAATAAAGAATTTCAAAACTATCTTTGAAGGCACACACAAAGCCCAAAGCAAAAAGCAAATTCAGAACTATGAATTTCTTACGGGGGTAGGACTTGCTGAGGACATAATCTATTGCATTGTGTGGTTTCCAGTGGTGAGCATCCAGTCATGCATCACCTACAGTAGCTGATCTACAGGATTGGCAGTGATGGAGGAGAGGGGTTTGTGTCAGATGATAGGACAGTGGCAAAGAATAATTAAGTCCTGCAGAGTCTGCCATTACTTTTCACAGTGTAATGAACATCCCATCTGGATAAAGGCTTCACTTCATGGAGCAAAATATTAATTATAAAAAGTGTTTTCCACTACTGTTACAAATATTTGGCGTGGCAGCGGACATGGGTGCAGGGGAAGAAATACAGGAAGGAAATAAGTGGAAATATGGGGTGCTTTTCCCTTTTGTTCCCTAAAAGGTAAGTCAAGAACACAGCATTTAGGTCAATAAGCTATTAAAATTGCCTATGAACTAGTGAAGCAGGAAAACATCTTTATAATAAAATCAATTAGAACAGTGTTGTCAATTTCTCCCCACTGTTAGCTTAAAATATTCCAAGAATTACCAATAGCAAACCCCAAGTCTCGTTCCCTTATTACTGTCATTATCTCTTTCGTTCCCTCAGCATTCCCTTTCTTCTTTGCCCAAATTAAAACACAAATGCAAAACAAAACAAGCCAACTCCAGCCATGAGTCCAAGAAACATATCAGCTAAATCTAAATATGCTTGTAAATGGAACAAAATGCTCACAGTGGAGGGGAGTTGGTGGTAGGTTGGGTGCATTGGTTTTTTGTTTAGTGTGGTTTGGGGTTTTGCTTTTTTTGTTAGTTCTTCGGTTTTTAAACACTGAGGTGATTGTAGGAGGTGTGTTCTAATCCATAGCATACTGCATGAACTAAACGTGGGCATACTTTTAAGGCTTAAAGAGTTTTTAGGTTTGTGTATTGCCGTTCTCACTACAATCCCCCCCAAAATGGATGTTCAGCTTCATCTATGTAACTACATAGCCAAAATAAAAGTGGTCTGTCATAAAGGAAATTAAAGTGTTCTTAAAATGTGAGGACTTTGGAAATTATGAGAAAGAAGGAGTTCTGACAGGCAAATAGATCAATAGCATGACAATAAATTAAACATAAACCACCAATCCCAGCTGCCTGTGATCTAATGGTCACTAAGGGATATTGCAGAACTTTAACATCTGGTGCAAAGAGGGCAAAATTACCACTGCGCTGGCCTTTCACCTTCTAAAGACCTTGGATTGCATATGGCACAGTTACATGCCTACCAGATGCTCTCTTAAAATGTGCGAAAATCCCTTCCCAGTAAACCCAAACAGTTCAAGTGATTCTAGTCCAAGTTAAATCACAATGAGTTTGAAAGAAAATGAAAATAGAATACTTCTTTTTCCGTATAAGATTTCCTGCTTGGGAGACCCATACTTAGATAAGAGAGGTACTTGTTTCACTCCAGGTCAAATGAGAGAGCTGGCAATTAAGTCTTGGGAAAAAAGGCTTTGGAAATCACTGTATAACAGTTGGCACTTTTTAGCACATTTTCAGTATATCCCCTTTCAAATGAAAATGGCTATGGTTGAAAGCATAAAGTTGCAATTTAGAAAACCAATGCCACAGCATACACAAATAATGACCTCCAAACCAATAAAAATGCAAATGCAAATTTAACGGGAGATTAAGTACACAGGGAAATTAACACTAGATCAACAATTTTATTTTGTGTACAATTTGTTTCACTCTTTCTTAATATTTGGGAAAAGAAATGTGTCTAGAAGATTGACTGACTATACTATATACAATTGCGCCCAGCAGTACTGTGGCATTTAATCCTTATATAAAGGCTTATTTCTACTCACTACCAAAAGGTTTTGTTTAATTACTCTTTGTATCAACATGACAGTATTACATCAGAGTCAAGTACTTTGAATAAGTCTGACCTTCACCAATAAGCAGGGGAATCTTTGAGGATTTTGTCTTTGTGGGCTTTTTTTCCTGTTGTTTTTCTTTTTTCCTTAAAACAGTGCATTTTCCTGCATATCTTACTACTTAAGCTGACATTTACTATTTAACCAGCTGACTGCATTTCTAACTATGAATACTAATAGCTTCTTCCGCACAGGAAGGAGAAATTAGTTGAACAAAGTAAGAAAATCTTAACCACTCTTTCTGCATGTGGACAGACATATTCCACCCCTATAGGCCCTTGACTGCTTCGTGCTTCATGGCAATACAGCTTCACTTCAAACCTACTTCTGCAGTGCCATGACTTTGAGAACTTTACACACAACTGGCTTGATAGAAAAAGGTAGCTTAAGACAATGTAAATCTTTCTGGGAACTGGATAAAGGCTCAATTGTCTTCTTGTCATGAATTTTCTTCTTGTCATTTACTGAACTGTTTGTACTGTGCCCGATATAACGAAGCTACATTATGCCTAGATAACCATTTGTAATACCTTGGTAATACAAAAAAACAAAAAAAAAATCTGCTGTGTGAAGAACAGCAGACAAGCATGGGAATATTTGCCTCCATGCATCGAGTCAAGAACTGGCAGCTGGCATTAAAACAGGCATGTTTTAATTACGTCAAATATTGCAATCCTAATCTTGCAAGGTTGCAACATCAGAACCCAGTTGATTCCTCCAAAAGGAGAGATGGATAGCCTCATTTTTGACTCCTCTTCCTTTTTTGGGGGATGATGGGAGAGAAGGAGAGGAAGGGACATGTGTTTGGAGGCTGGGGGAAGAGCCTATGAAACTGCAATTTTTAAATTGAAGGAAACTTTAGGTGACAGTGCCCTTCATTCTTACTCTGGTTTTCTTTTACATGATGCACGAATCGTAAGTAGGAAACATTTAGGTTTTGTTTTTTAAAGGAAAAAAAAGAAAGGACATAACTGCAAAACCTTCTTACAAAAGGCCTAATACAGCACAGTACACAGGAAAAATTAGCCCATTTGCTCAGTAACTGTGAGCTGAACCCCATTTTTGTTATATATGTATTGTAGTTTATCTCTAATGCAGCATATGTAATCCAGCGTAGTCCAATAAAGTACTTCTCTGCATCACTATCAAAACTTAATACAGGCTACAACTACCCCGTATTGCCCAGTTAACTCAAATGTTTATCACTGTGGTATCATCCTTACATTGTTGTTACTGTAGGTTGCTTTCTTTTTCTAAATGTAGCTGCCAAAGACAAAAATGCATATACTATGCCACATCAAGCCAGGAGTAAAAGTCTGCGGTAATACAAGCCTTGAAAGTATGTCTTTATGCTTGACTTCCTTTTTTTTTTTTAGCTTCTGTTTTGAGCTTTCATTTTCTCTGTTTGTTCCTTTCAGTCATCAGTATTGTCACATTTTCTTTGTATTTCTCAGATGTTTGCATATGCCTCATGGACTGGGTGCATTCCAAATCTAAATCATGAAGGGCTTTGGGAAGAATGGATAGTGTCCCCTCCATGCCAAGCCTCCTACTACTAAGCCATCAACTATTTCCACAGAATCAAAGATGGAGAGACTGCTAGTTATAAGCCACAGGTGATCATTGATCAAACTGTGATTTTACAATTATAATGCATTATCCTCTGAGCTCTTACAGCACTAAAGCATGCTTTGTACTTAATAGTTTAAATATTTTGAAATGTGCTGTCCAAAACACAAAGTGTCATACAACTGAACATAAAAATTTGGATAATGCATTTGTCAAACTGGAAGACCCTGTTAAACTGACTCCCAAGCCAACTCCACATTATTCAAGATCACCCAATCCTGATTAGAAGTAATACCACCGTACTACTTTGGTTTCTACAGCAAATATTCTGACTTGAAATGCAAAAGGAAATAGTTTGGAATGGACAATAAGAGGGGAAGGACCTATCACAGCAATTAAAAATAAGAAGTTTTTACCACCTCTTGATGAGTTTTATTTTACTCTTGGTTTATGGTTTCTCATGGAATCATATTACTGACAGAATGTTTTGCATATGAGCTAAACTCATGAGACCACATCTGGATGTTCCATTCCATCTAATAGCATTTGCAGAAACAGGCTGTTGGGATGAATCTCTCTCTCGTGGTGAGAATGTCTCAGTTTTATCTGTTTTAATTATGGGCTCCTGTATAAAAATGCTTGAGTAAACAGCATCCACATATCAGTTGAAGCATGTGCAAGGAGTTAGCAAGTTTTCTTGTATATATTTGGGTTATATTGGAAAGGAAAGGTCTATAGCGTATTTAGTGTAGTCTAATGCATTAAAATGAATCTCAGTACAGTACCAAGCTGAAGAGAAGTGACAAATGCTAGTGAAGTTCTAATATGAAGCACTTTTGCACAGCCCTTTAACTTCCATGTGCCTCACCAATGCCACAGAACACCAGAAAATTGACTGTGCCACCTGAACAACAACCAGAAAAAGGACTGTGCCACCTGAACAACATAATCCATCAATATAAAGGATCAAGACAGCAAAATGAGAATGTGTTCAGTTACTTATATTTTCTCACTCTGACTGCTGCAAATATGTGACCAACTTTTATGCCACTATGGTGGTGCCACCAGGAAACAATGTCAAAGTAATGATTTTCTCAGAATTAGCTATCCCTTGTATAAACTAACTTTTCAGGTACACAATACACTTCCAAAAGAGATGTAGCAAAGCATTATATACAGAGTTAGACTTGAGTAGGAAAAACAGAAATAATGTCACCTTGGGCTTGACAGCAGCTTCCTTCTTCACAGACCCCAAAGACAGTTTATTTTGATGCTACTGTTGGAACACAATTAAGCAACTAACCGTTACTTTTTCAGCCATAGTCTGAAGGAAAAGGGGGAAGTGAGGGAGGGGGAAAAATCACAAAGAAGCCAAACACAAAGCACAGTGCACTACAAAAATATTTCTATCAGTCATTGACTACAGAGGGATAACATTGCAATACGGTGAGGTTAAGGATACGGTATGGGAACTGGGCTGCCTATATGCCCTCATATTTAGCTACAATAGGATTTTCAAAGTTATCACTTCAACCTTTCCTTTTTATTGCTGCTTACATTATTACTGGGCATCCAAATCTTTACTATGGTCAGCATGCCACATGTGAATAGAGAAAGATAGCATTTGTCAAAGCTTGGAGAGAGAAAAAAAGGATAAAAAAAGAAAAAAGGGAGGAAAAAAAAGAAGGAAAAGGGTTCTGGGCTATCTGAGATGTATGTAAGATGTATGTATGTATGTGAGATGTATGTAAGAACCTGGCTAAGAATTTTAGTGATATGTGTGAACAGTAACTACTGTACTTCAATACAAACAGGTGATCACAGAGAGGAGATACCATGGCTTTAGGAGTTCTTGTTTGTTAGCTGAGCAATAATACCCGAGTATACACAAGCTCCCAGTTTGCTCCAGTTACAGTCTGGTATTTTCACCATTAAACATGCACCAGCAGGCCTGCACTCAATCTCACACAAGCCTCCCTCCTGACCTTTCATGTATCAATGATATGTCATTAATGTGCAAGCAACGTGTTATTGCTTGTGCATTTAAGTGGGTATGCTTAAGTACAGATGCTTGATCTTTAATGTAATTAACTGATTTCTGCAGAGAAAAAACAAAACAAAGTCATGTCAGAAGTGTCTCAACAGAAGCGTTAAATGTGATAAATGCCATTTAGCACAACAGGGTCAAATCTGCCCTGAATACAGAGTACTGATACATTTCTCTCACTTTTGGCCCCCTCAAAATGAGGAAAACAAGAACCCAATACTCAGCTACACGAATACAAAAAACCACAAGGCAAAACAGAGCTGTTGAAAACAAGATTTTTTACTCTGGGTCCTCCTGACTGCTTGATAATCATAGGAAAAGTAGATATCTAAAATCTCACCTTTACATCTTGACACCCACACCTTTCTGTTAATCTCCTAATGAAAGTAATTTGTCTTTGTTCAGTCCTTCTACTTGTGTACCCCAGCAACAGCTTGCAATAGAAATAGGCAGTAATTCCAAAATTATTCCTATTCAAACTACATAAACCAGGTTTTATAATTGCATTTCAAGCAGTTTTAACTAAAACAAAAAGAAACGTTATTTCAGAAGATCAGTTTCTAAACAACGTTACACACCTCCTGTACTTTTAGTGTGCATTTTTCTATCATTTAAGACTGGTGACTATTTATTTACACATTAGGTGTTATAACACCAATAAAAATACTCATGTAATAAGGCACATAAACAGTTAAAAAATATTTTTAGTTGACAGATGTATTTTGGCCAAAAACTGGTTGCATAGGAACAACACTGGCTGACACCTCAAAATTCAAAACATTTCACACGCGAAAGCTGGGGTTTGCTTATTTTTTATTTTTATTTCAATAAATAAAAAAGCGATAATATATCTTTTTACCCTTATTTGTCCTCAGGTTAACTGCTGGGACTACAATTGCAAACATTGTACATGTATTTGGCACCTTCTAGCACAGATTAAGTCATTTCTTTGAAGAAATGAAAGAGCATTGAGAGAACTCACTTATGCATTCCTCTTGCATACAGTAATGTCATCAATAATACATGCTCGGTGAGTTCTGGGTTTCTGTTTTACTCAGTATGAACAACTAGTTCAGAAACTTTTCATAGTTTCATTATCACTGACCTCAAAATTGCAACTTTTCTTTTTTTCAACCCAAGCTATATGGCTAGAACTGGCGTATGAAAAGGAGAAGGACAGAAGGGAAGGAGGGAGGAGACAGAGGGGCCTGGGATTTGGGCCTCAGGAAGGTGATTGATCTTGGCTGCCTGGAACCTGGGGAGAACCACTGAGGTTTGAAGGCATTTCAGAAGCAGGCAGCAAGTCTGGCATGCAAGTCAAGGCCAAGTATTAAGACAAGTCAACTAAAACAAGCTTGGTGAGAGAGTGAGTATGAAAAAAAGCCAAAGCTGTGAGCCACGCTTGGATTTTGCATTACAGTGCATAATCTTGTTTCACAAAGTTTTCTTTCTGCCTTTCCATTTGACCTTTTTCTGGTCCTCCTCTAAGGCGTTCAGCTTCTGCTGGTACAGATATTTCCAAGGTTCCAGCCAGTTTCCCCCCTCCAAACTAAAGCACCATGAAAACTTGACTTAGTCCTCCCAATGAAAATGTAAACTACATTAACAACAACCACCTGGCCTTCTCACAGGTAGAGCTACCTGGATGTCTGTGCCTTCTGGCCCCACAGCAGATCTTGGGCAATGCAGACATGCTCTAGCCAGTACCTTGGTGCAGGCTGAGCTCCACTTGGGCAAGAGGTCCCAGAAACGTATTTGTCTTTCATTGCAGAACTGATAGGGTAAGGAGTTTTTTACCTCTTTGACACACAACAAAGGGAAATGCTACCATATGTCAGGATTCCTGCTGCAAATCTGATCACCATACGTGTTGTGAGAACTCTAATTCTTCGACAATTCTTTCTTGACATAAACAAAAAACAGGTTATACTGAATGCTAGGCTTAGCCTTACTAGTTTAATATGCCTTACAACAACCACACTGCTTCATTTGAGTTTCGAACTTCATAGATGTCATTATTTGTTAGCATGAATCTTTATTTAAAATACTTCATTGAAAGCAGCTTTTCTTAAAGGTGTTTCCAGTGAAGTTTATTTTCAATAGAGGATGTTAACTATTGTCAATTACTCAGATGTCAGTCACAAAATTTTGGATTCCTAATCTCTTGATTCCTGGACAACTGTGAAAGTTTGAAGTATATAGAATCTGAAAGTTTGAGCATGTTTTGCCTGTGGGTAGAAGCCTGGAGAAATCATTGCTAGCACATGGACCATATGATGTATTTAAAGCATCCATAAATAATGTTTCAAAGTCTTTTAATTAGCTTTTGGGATTCTTACAATTACTGACTTCCTGGTGCCTCCTTCCAGCTTCTGCTTTGTAAAGCAAGTATCATTTCTTCCAGTCTAAATCCCCCTTGCTAGCACTGGGACAAACATTTGGCCAATAATTTCTAAAAGATTGAAAATACTTTATATGAGTAAATTTCCCCTCAAGAAACAATCCTCAATCACTACTAAACTTTGAAGGAGTTACATAGCATGCCTATGCTTTAACCAGAAACAGACGTCAGCTTGTATACATGGGATTACTTTATGATCAGCAGTAATTTTTACTCACAGAGGTCACATCCCAACAGACATATGAATTAAGGAGAATTTTATTCTATTCACCATTTTTCTTTTGCTATTGAATTCAAGAGATTCCACCTCTATCTGCTGATGTACTTCAAAAAAACCCGACCCAAAATTAATATTAATATCCAAACCTCCAAAACTTCCCTTTTCCTAATGCCCTGACCCCATACTGAGACTGATTTAATATAAACTAAACATGTAAGCAATAATTATATTGTCATCAACCATTAAGTCATCTTGAAAAAAACTATAAGGAATGAAATAACTTCATTTGGTTGTTCTCACAAGTACCTCACATCTGTTTCATGGGAAAACCAAACCACAAATGTGCACTATAGGTAGTATTTCCAATGTCAGTGATATAACCTAAACAACAGTGCACAATTATTTAGGGATATCTTCAAGCCCCAAGAGTGAAGTTATTTTAAAATTATTTTTCCTCAGTGAATCTTCTGGATGTTTTAGTCATAAAAGAAAAAAAACCCAGGAAAAAAAAACTTATTCTTTTAACCTGTTTGTTCCTGTAACAGCATTTACATTCTTTCCAAAAGTGTAATTTTGGATGTAGTATTTCTAATGATGCTTCAGTCTGGAAGCATTAATTTATTTCATTTATTAAGATAAGAGTCTTTTTTTTTTTTTAATTACTCTGCTCCTCCAAAAAAAAAAAGAAAAAAGAAAAAAAATCAGAAGGGAAGTTTTGCAATGAAGATTTTTTTTCAGTCAAAAAAATTGTTTTGTCTTCAAAAGTTATATCTGATAGAATCAAGTAATCACTTATCATTTTACAAGATTTTTTTGTCCATTTCCTTTAGTACATACACACAGATTGGTTAGGTTTTATCACAACCATTTTCCTGAAGTAAAACTTTCCCACAAACATATATATATCTTTATATATGTTTTCATTTTATATGTATTTTCACGTTTTATTTTCCTATGCAGAAAAATAAACCCAATGCCAATGTTTCTAAACAATTTAATTTTCTTAAGTTTAAAATGTCCATCATCACAGACAGAAGAGGGTGACCAGCAAAGATAAGGATGGGGTATATCTACACTGTTCAAGCAGGGGGAGTATTCAGCCTCTAGTCCCTTCATTACTGTCACCCACAAAATTTGGGGAGAATGTGAAAGGTAGCACAGAACAAGCACAAGAAAGACAAAACACAAGGGCTTACTATGCTCACTTACTTTTGCTACTTTTCTACATTAGAAACTACACAGGCAAATGCACATTAGGATCTACAGAAAGGGAAAAAATGTTTTGAGTAATGGCTCTGTAAAAGTGAGGGCTCTCAGTGCCTGGCTGTACAAGACACCTAAATTTGGAGGTTCCTCTGCTACAGGGGGAAGTTGAAAGGCCATGATCTCCAGTGGAGCAATAGCTAACTGATTAAATACGTAGAGAGTTGCATCTTACATTTCTTACTGAAGAACATCAACTATAGCTGACTAACTTGTTAACCAGCTAACGTGCTTAAAACAACCAGACACCTAAAACAATATCCTACTTCGTTTCTTAATGGGGCTCATTCTTTAAATGCTCCAAGGATCTCTTCCAAGCTTTGGCCCCAGTCATAGCCCCAAAATGCATTCCCCTCCTCACAAATGGAGTGACACTGGGGGCATGTCCTCACAAGGCAGTATGATTTCTCTTCTGATCAACTGCACACACGTGGGCTAAATGAAATGAGGAGTTTTTTGCATACTGCCTAAACTGTAACAGATCTTCACATCAAGCCCTGAGCTGTGCTCTGTGCTACCTGCACTTTCTTAAGCCAAGTTACAGACCACTTTCTGCAGACATACTCCATGTCACTTGTCATCAGCCTGTAGCTTAAAAGTTTTCCTGGTCCCTCCCTGCAAAGCGAGGCATTTTAGTGAACTCATATCTCAACATCTCCAAGGAAGAGTACAGGAAGCTGTCTTAAGCTATCTTTTCTTGGCTATAAGCCTACTTTTTATGCTTGAAAACTTAGCTTCAGTAAGCATGGTCCAGCATTGCTTTAACTTTCTGCTTAGTTCTTTTCACAGACTCATAGAATAGTTAGGGTTAGAAAGGACCTTAAGATCGTCTTTCTATAAAAAAATTAATAAAGAAACATAATAATGTGTGACAAACATAATACAAGAATTTCCCTTTGTGTACAGCCTCACAGCAGCTCTTACGTAAGTATTCCTTGCAAATAACTTCAAACTGAGAAACTTCCCCCTGTTAGGGCTAATCGATTATACCAAAGAACAACTAATTGTCCATGTGACAGATGTGCATGTACAGGAATCAGTTGTTTTGTTTAAAATCAGCAGATGCAGCCAAGTTACTTAAAACATCATGAGTGTATTTCTAATAGAAAGACAAGAGTAGTCTTAGTTCTTCGTTTTAAACTCTTTCTTCATCTGGAGTCACTTGTAGTTAGCAATCATTAATAAAATACATTGCAGAAGCCATTGCTTTCTGCAGTTGTTAGAGTCCCTTTATTTTCCAGAGAGAAGAAAAGTGAACTCTCATAATGGGCACAGAAACCATTGTCTATAAAGCAGAAAGCCAGACACTAGGCATGGAGTTCCTCAGTAAATATCATTAAATCCAAAGGCCATACCTAAGACCTCTCAGCCATAAGCGCAGGAAACAATCAGTTAAAGCAAAAAAATCCTGAAGAATTCTGTCAAGGTACAGGAAAAAAAACCCCTGTGTTTCACTCATCGCACACGTTTGGAGATCAAACGTGTGAAAAAAAGCTTAATTCACATGAGAGTCAAGCTGAAAAGGGTTTTTTTTTTGTGGACATGAATCAGACTTCCTTGCACAAGCTTATGAAGATGGTGTTCCAAGGTTCACTCCATAATCAGAGGAGAGAAACAACCCTAATTGTCTCCCAGAGTGCTTCTCTCCAACTGCTTTGAACAAGATGAATCCTGCCCTTAGTGCCCATTAAGCAAGAGCACTTACTTCCTCAAGTGGAATGACCTCCTGAACCATTGAGCAGTGCAGCCTCCTGTTGTGAGCTGTGGGACCTACACCACTGCAGGTCATAAAGAACATACCAAACTCCTAACTTTCCTCCAGAAACAAAAGCAAGCCTGGAGTTAGTGATTAAGGCCAAGGGTGATGTATGAGGAGAAGTCAGGACTCCTCAGGTCTCTGTTAGTAGTTACCAAAGTTTGCATATAAAAATGCAGCAGTGTGCAGTATATGCTATGGTGTTTTTGCAAACTACTTTCTGTGCTAGGAACAATTAATTCAAGCACATTGAAGCCTATTTCTTAGTATAATTAATATCTTCCTTACCACACAATATCTGAACGGAAAAGCAGCATCGTAACACACAATCACACATGACATGATTTACTGTCTTGGCGTACCAAAATCCCCATTGCAGGCACCACATGGAAGACCATCAGAGCCATTCCTGCAAATCTTGTTTTCATTTTGTACATCACCAGTCACTGTGGACTGATGGGTTCTCCAAGACAGGTTCCCAAATCCCAGTCTAGCTGTCTTTACTGTTGGAGTTATTGTTGTGAGGGGTGATGGCAGCATGGATTGCATTTTACCATCTTTTCTAATATATTCATATAGACTACCTCCATCTGGTAGAGAAATTAGGGTATAAATATTATTAACTGAAGTGCAGCAAGGTGACTGTGAACAAGACTATAGTCATTTAAGTATCAAAGTCTGGAACTACTGAATGTGATTTGACCCTATGATAAAAGAGGCCTTGGTTTCTTCTGGCATATGAAGTTCAGCAGTTTTTCAGATGACAGTTGCTATTCTTTCTCAGAGCACTGATTTAAACAAAGGAAATGTAACATCTGATATTATGCTTATCACTTTAGTAACATCCCTTTGATAAGCACGTTACCCTTAGAAAGAATAACAAGGAAAAAACTGAATATTGCAGATCTCATAATACTGTGACTATAATGCAAAGATTTGCCTACTTTTATTGCATGCAGTTGCCTAAATCCAGGTGTTTGGTGACATTTGTATGGCTTATAACATTCCATTCAGTCTCCTGCTTGCTATGTCATTTGCCCTCGGGTATCCCACATATAGCTGGCACACACGAGGCAGAAGCTATGGAACATCAATGACAATCCAGAAAAACAGCTGGAAACTAAGGATAATCTAAGATGGCTTCAAGTCACAAAAAACATGTATATTGAGGTAACTGAGTTCTGTCTTCAAAGACAGGCAAAGAGCTATTGCTAGTCTGGGCAACTACAGAGCAGAAAAGGAAAAATTCTCTATGTGTTTGCAGCTGTTTTCAGCTCTTTCCTGAGAAAAGAGACATGCCCAAGCAAATACTATCTGAACATATGTTATATTATATCTGTCCTATTTGTCTGAAACAAGTAATGAAAGCATTAACTGATGTTTACAGTATGGTTAAAAAAAATAGGAAGGAATTTTACTTCAGCAAAGATCATAACCATTCCATTTACCTTGAAATACCATACAAAGTTCAAGTAGAATTTGAGACGCATGTAAGAGCACTAGCAATGGAAACCAGCAGCAGGTAAACAGAAGCAAGAAAATTACCATACATTGTTCCAGTTTGCTGTATGGATGCCTATGAAAAACATTCTTCTACAGCAGTTGTTAAATAGTAGGAATACTCCTTTAAGATGTCACCATTGGTTTTACTGGAGTTCACCCTTCCACTTTGGAAAACACATAGCAAGACAGTTTAGCATCATGTTCTCCTAGATTCCACCGTTCTAACGAAGTTTTCAGTGTGCTGATTAAAACTAAGCCAGCAACAATAAAACCCAACCAAACACACCACTGCACACAAATCAGTGGGGAAAAAATAGATCTGGAGTATTCAAGAGTGATTTAGACATTCAGGATCATATGGTAAAACTCTGCAGCCAACCAAGTTGGGCAATTGAGCTTATCCAAAACAGCTTGGAGAAAAACTCAAAGTCAGATAGGAGTCCCCAAAAAAGCCTGTTTAAAAAAGAAAAGCTTGCTGCATATGCCATGGTAATCCTTCACACAATGTATGATCTTCTATTCCCCTATCAGATATCAGGATGATTATTTATTCAGACAAGGATCAATGCACAGTTACAGAAAAGACAAATATTTAAGTTCTCAGCCCCTTCCTCATAAACCTGCCTCCCAGGTTGTATCCTTGATTTAGAAGAAGATCAACTGGCTTTTAGGTTCTGCTCAACGTGTGCTAAAATTACTTGATAATAAGGCAGTGATTTGTTTGCCTCTTCAGCTTTTTAAGAAAGATTAATCTGCTAGTAACATTTAATGGAAATTAAATCACAGGCATATTACAGGATAATTGGGAAGCATCAAAGGAGTTGCTCAACTATAGTCATGCACATCCTGTTCTTCAAAATTACAGTACCAAAGACATGTCAGAGTTTCTTTAATTACACTGTAAGGAGACTGCAGTAGAATTTAGTGTCTAAAAGTTATAACAGAAAGAGACTATTGAAGACAAGAATACAGAATACAGCTTGCAGCTGGCTGCTGCACAAAGCGGCTGAACAACTGCTGAGAGAAGAGGGCAGAAGTGTGCCCATCTGCGTGCTAGGCTGGAGCAGAGAACATGGCCAACTTACTGCAGGGCAAAGACCAAGACACATGCAGCACGGACACAGCAAGAAGGGAGAGAGTCATGGTTCAACCCTTTGTGGTTTTATTTTGCCTTACTTAGAACATTGAGTTTTACGTTATTTAAACGGTTAAATGGTCTAGCTTCCCCACAGGTGTTAACTCTTTCACGACAAGAAGTATGCCCCTGCATACCAAAAGTCTATTTAATATATGCTATCGATGCATTTATCTACATCTCATCATCAGATAAACAGATAGTCCTTCTGAAATTTCACTTGAAAGAGACACAAAAGACTATGTATTTAATTACCAGCCTGCTGATAATTATTTGGAGTCTTCTCAAAACACAGAAACTTGATATAGCCCTCTTTAATACCCTTGATTATTAACAGAGAGCAGTTTTTAGTCCTGATTAAATAACAAAACTAATATGAGACAAACCCTAGAAAAATCTGAAAACACAGGGAAACTCAGCTACATTAAACAGTTTCCAAAAATGAATTTGGCCCCTTTACATTGCCCATCTTTGTTTTAATACCTCTACATGAAAATAATGAATTATTGTGAAGTAAAAATAATTGCATCAGTTAAGATAGAACTATGATAGCTGAAGGCTGAATGAAGGTAAGCTGCTGTGATAAGAATATCACAAACATTTTGGTGCAAGTTTGATGCTTGAGAATAGAGAGAGGTGTGGCAGAAGGCATGAATCTTCTTCTGCATGTGTGAGGCCTGGTCCAGGGCCAGAAGCAGCTGCTGTTTGGGTACAGTCTCCTTTGATGGTGGTACCCAAGCAAGCCAGATCTGTGACTCTTAAATAAGATGATAAAACACATATGAGTTTGCACAGACAGGCCAGAACAGGTGGGTGCAGTTTCTTGTTTTCTTACAAGGTGTACTAGCAGTGCTGCTTTCCCCTCATGGCTCAGTATCTTTACTTGCTGTAAAGAACAACTTGTCCCCAGAACCTCACATGAGACAAAACTGAACTGCAGTAAGAAAAACAACAACGAACACAACAAAATCAACTTAGAAAATACCAACAAAAAATAAATGTGTTTGATTTGAACAGAATGAAGTTTAGAAGTTGCATTCCATTCATTTGCCTTTTAGCAATATAATGCCAATTACAAACCAGAGTTAGCACAGCAGGACTTTCTTTGCCCTTACCTCAGTCCAAGCAGCACAGTCCTGGATGGTCATCGGCTTGAACACCGTATGCACAAGGAGAGTGTTACGGGTCAGGAATGCTGTGCATTGGCAAGATTGTATGGGAAAAATCATATGGCACCTGCTGGCACCCCACAGGCATTTTCAATGCCTTATTTCTTCAAGAACACTAAACAAACAAGTTAAATTCCTCATCCTGAGATTTACAGCTTATGGGTGGGCAGATTGCTGTGCCTACACAGTGCCTTACTGAAGTCCGTGATGCTCTGTGCAGGTGCAGCTGTCCATATGCACATAGAAAACTGCAGGCTCAGAACTTATACTTACTACTATATATTAAAAAGATAAATAAATCAAAGACACACAAGGAAGAAAGAGGAACAGTTTTACACTTTCCCTGCTCTAAGTAAATTAATGTTTTGGAATGAAGTAACAGTACTGAACCTCGTTCAATTTCTCTTTCTCCCTGTATAGATGCCTGGGGAAACACCTCCCCAGAGTAGCTTGGGAGAAGCACAGCATGTATTTTTGCTTGCAAACTAGGGATGTTGGAATCACTGTAATCTAGTCAGAGTAAGGTATAAAGAAGTATGATCTGCAGCTGCTGAATCTGAATTGTGTAGACATGGATCCTTAAAAAGAAAAGATTTTGGCTGTAATATGCTTTGCTTTTTCAGGTCCTCAAAGTTTGGCTCAGGGAATGTGTGGGAGTGGCATAAAGCAGGCAGCTGTTCCTATAATCTTCACTAACCTCCTGTTTCATAACTGCAAGGTCATATTATATGGAAAGCACATTGTAAGTATAACCTTTCAAAGTAACTCAGTCTATACAGTTGTTGCTGCAAGCATATTATATGCTGGCATACAGGAAAGAAAGAGTTTTTGCAGTCTGAAAATGAAAGAAAATGGGTCAAAACCCTTGTCTCTCCTCAAAGGATGAGTAAAAGCCTAAGAAAATACAAGTCAGTTCTGAGGCTGGAAGTCACAGACTGTAGGCTCATTAAATCAGAGTTTTTCAGTATGCTGTTCGTTTTGTACGATGCCCATTCATCACCCCAGCATTGATTCTGAAGTCCCTTCCCATGAGCCAGCAAAGACTTGCAGAACTTACTTCATTAGTTTTTGCATTTAATTACTTAGTCTCACTTGCTTCTTAGTGTTTGAGAAACCTCAGGAGACAGCAAAGCTTAGTGTCATGACAGAAGCCGTTTTCAAAGCAGATTATCTCTTCCCCCTGCTTTTGCTCTGATTGCATATAATTTCCAGTTAAAAAAAAGGGGGAATGTGTGCAAAAAGCAACCTAACAACCAGCCAGGCACGTGCCAGGTTGATTGCTCCATCCCTAATATCAGGGTACATCATTATTCTTATTTAACTTCTTATACAGGCACACCTTCAAGACAGATTTCCTCAAATAATCTTATGACAGATAGCAGAGCTCTTTCATTCAGAGACAGCAAAGTCAAGGGGCCACCTTTACAACCTCTTCCATGTTTCGTCACTGTAGCAGATATTACACAAGCAGACACTTCCCTGCCACATTTCAAGCTAATATACTGAGAAATTCACTCTTTTCCTGCTCCAGCACATGCCTGACACATAATGCAGACCAGCCAGAGCAGACTGACTGCACTCTGTCATGTTTCTCACCACAAGAGCAGCTCAGAATGACCATACACAATTCTCCTGCCTCTTTATATATTCAATATACATTGCCCAAAGAATTAGCTTTCGGAGGTTCTAGGCTTCTCCAGGTTTTAAAAAGCCAGAACAACACTTTCGGATAAGGAGACGGGACAGGCTCAGCTGCTGTAGTATGGCAGAGCACAGACCACAGACCCACGTGCAGCCTCAACCAGTATTTGTTCTCCTTGCCTGAAGAATAATCCATCATGAAAGTTTGTTTGATTTCCATAATAGAAAACAGCTCAAGAATATAGTAAAATAGTTTCCAGTCACCTGGTTGAAACTGAGTATTTTTTAGTTTAAAATAAAAAAAAAAAAAGTGGAAAAAAAAGTTGTCAAAGCATTTTGTGAGAATGTCTGTTAAGCCCATAGTTTGGGGACTACTTTTAGGTCCCTGTTCTTCAATTTCCTGAGTAGTGCCTTACACGGCAGGTTGTAATCACTTCCATCCTTCGCAATATTTTAAATATGCCTGTTTCGATCTACAGTCATAAAAAGCCCCTCACTAAAACACTGAGCTACAGCGCATTTGTCTTTCGAGCCATTTAAAAACAATATGAAAGGGCATAACCTACAACAGCTTTTCTCTTCCAGCCCCTTTTTAATGATGTTATGTAATAAATACAAAACACTTGAAAGAATATGAATTTAAAGATGTCTTTGCTGTTAGATATTCACTGAACAGCAAGGTTGGCAAAACCCACAATTTCTTACCCTACCCCCATAACCTTTTTTTGTCCAAGTGAAGCAAAAGCCTTGCTTTTTTTTTATGTTTGTAGAATTAGAACTTTTTATGAGCTAAAGATGCAGAAGAGTTTCAAAACATCCACTGAAGTTCAGTGGTCAAAAGGAAAACAAAAGCTTTATTGTATCTATGATCCTTCCTTTCTCCAGACCTAATGCTTCTTAAAGGATTTTTGGTTTGTATTAAATGATCAAAAAAGTCAACTGTAAGTTTTACGTGTTGGTGTCTTCCATAGGAAAACCACCTAGATTTACACAAAACATAAGTAGGATGTCAGTGGAAAGAAGTACAGTATTCTTATTAATAAACCAGAATACTTAGAAGGCATAAACTACATACAAGCAAATCTATGCGTGCTCCTGTACATGCCATCTTTGAAAATTTGGGCTTAATAATTGACATGTTTGGTTAAGTCTAACAATACATTTCCAGCTCAGAGCATTTGGACTGAGTTTTGAACACAACTTATAATACAAAGCAAAAGATCTTGACCATATGCTGAAGTAGACCAAGAAACTGCACAAGTACTTACATTTTACTGTGACCCAGCTAAAACTTCTTTCTCCATTAAAACCTTCATATATAGGGTGCACTATGTTTTTAATAGTCAAAGAAACACACTTCAAGCATACTGCTCAACTGTTATATTGGTCTGCCATCTGTAGGTCACTGAGAAAATTCTTTATCCCTGGCATTTCAGGCTGCTTTTCTTCCTTAGTCTGCATTTTTGGGTAGACAGTAATGACAAGCATTACCACCAGTAGTATCCTGTACACATCATGAATAATCAATTTGCAAATCATTCCAGACATGGGATCATCACTAGATTTAACTTTTTCCCCACTCAAGAAGCCCACAATCCATAACACACAGTTGTTCCTTTAGTCTCAGCTCTAAAGGCACCCCCAGGTTTATTAAGGTGTAAGCTGGAGATTTGGGAATGGCCATTCGTAGCTGGGTAATACCAACTTCTCGGTTCTATGTTTCTAGGCTTGTTATCTCTGTTATGCTGTATTTTAACTAAATTACGTATGTGTGTGTATATTAATGTATGTAAAAACACATGTGTATACACACACTTTTTTGCATCTTGTATAATTTCTCTGCAGGTTTCTTCTAAGTGTCACACAAGCAACGTTTATTCATACATCATCCCTGAAAAAAACCCAGAACAATCCAATAGCCTTAAGATGTAAAATACTCTTTCCGTTTTGAATGTCCTCATTCAACCTCAGCTGCAATTAGTTGTGAGCACTCAGATTCTGGAGTGAACAGGAACTGCTGTGTCTGCATGTCATGCTCACAGATGTCATTCAGACTGCTCGGTAGGAACAAGTGTTCCTTTAGAGATTACTCCCTCCCTATCTGCTATGATAGGGGAAGATAAAATAACTCCAGAATAGTTGAGACAAGGTACAGGGAGAGGGCTCAGTGCCAGGATATCCCAGATTTGGGCAGGTCGTCTAGCACATTTCAGGGTGTAAATTAAGTTATGGTCCACTGGGATTGCGTATCACACCAGCACAGACACACACAAATTTTCCTTAGAACCACGTGTTCTGCCCTGCAGTGACAAGCTCTTTAAGGATAAATTGCTTGGAGACAATTTCCTTCCATATTTCACAGCCTTTTGGAATGAAAGGCAAAGGACTCCTTAGGTTCACAAATCAGTAAATAGGTTCATGCAACAGTTCATCAGTGATGTTAAGCATTTGTAGTGACCACTGTTCCTATGCTGAAGTACGGATGTGAATCTGTGTCCAGTTTCTATCTGTGATATCACGGGATCTTAACAACCCTCTGACACTGCTGAAGTGACAGAGATGCTCTCTTTTTGTCCAAAAAGTTTCATACCACTGAAACCTACTCCATGTGGTCTTGCCAACTTTAATACAGCAAAGAACATCTGCGCTGCACCATATCTTATTCATCTATGTGCAAAAATATCTTGGCTAGTTCTGAACAAATAGCTGGAGACCTAGAAGCAGCTGAGAAGTCCCTGTTCAGACCAGTTGCAGTGGGACTAGGCTGCTTCCAGGGCTCTGGCTACTACCACTGCCTAAAGCTGTGTTGCACAGCATTGACGCATGCACATTCACTTGGAGCAGCTCATATTTTCAACACTAGGATTTTTTTGTGTGTATCATAAACATGCACAAAGAGGCAGTAAAAGTGTGGCTAATGGATGTGGTCAGCCCAACCAGAATTAGTGCCCAAGTCTGAACGATGGCAAGATAATTATCACAGAAGAGGAAGAAAAGCCAATGAACCCCCCAAAAATGACACCCTCCTTTATGATCCCCACATGCATCATTCCTTTTCATGTAACAGACTGGGTTTTTCTGAAACATAGCTCTATGCTGTTGAAAATGTAGACTCCCATCTGTTATTCCAGCCTTTCTTCTCCACAATTTAAAGGTGAAATATCTACTCAAATCACTTACTTCAAAGCATATTCTAATCATTTTTTGGGGTTTTTTTTCCTGAAATCTGTCATGGAGTCCTTATCCAGAAATGTATTTTAAAAACCTGGCATAGAAAGGATATGCCACGCTATTAATTTATCAAAGTTAAAAGAAAACCGTACCAAGGTCACTGATACTGAGCACTCAGTCCTGCTTGGATGGCAGCAAAGCTGGAGCTTTACCTCACACTTAGAAGAGCACAAAAGGAGGCTTCCCACATTTCTAAAAAGCGGAGCAGTGACCTAGAGGAGGGAAAATGGGCCTGATATTTTTGCAGCACATTCTGGAGTGAAACTGGAAGGGGTTATCATCGTCATTAGCAGAAGCAAGTGCAGACAGCCTGCACCTGTCCAATAGGCTTCCTCACTCTTTGAAGGCTATTTACCTATAACTTCCCAATTCCACCTCAGCATCTCAGCAGTAAGATGGACTTAACTCCAAATTAATTTAGAAAATTTTCTATATTTGCATGGTTTCAAAATAGAGGAGTAAATATTATAAAGAAGATTGATGAGTGGAATGGTATATTGGATCGAAGAGCCATGCATCCTCTTCCAGCCAGGTGTCCAAGAAACCATTTGCAGTTCAGCACAGAACTGATACTTACCCTGGACTGTCAGTATCCCACACGTGGTACTATGCTGTATAGGCAGCACTTACTAACACAGAAGCCCTAAAGATACTTTCTCAGAACTAGTTTGGGTTTCTTACTAGTTTCCAGCCTTCACAGTCTCCTTTGGGAGAAAATTCTCCAATGCAACTGCTTGTGGTAACAAGAAGCATCTTAATTTGTGCACTAATAAAAAAGAAAACCAACGTTGCCTACCACCATCACCCCAAAAAAACCCAAAACAACAAAAGACACCACAACCCCAGAAAGGCTGTCACCTGATGTCTGCTGGAACTCAGAGTGCTGGATTACACTGTGCCTACAACCGAGCACTTTGGCTCAGACTGCCAGACAAGTTTTTTTAATTTAACCCAAATTGCCTCAGGAACAGAGAGTGCTGTATGCCTCTTGTTCGAAAATACAGACCGCTATAGCCAAAACGCCTTTATGTTGAGAAACGTTAAATCCAGAGGAGGATTTCCTATTGTGCAGTCTACAGCTGTGGGCTAACGTGTCCCACAACGAGATGCAGCATGTGTGCAGTCCACTGCTCCAGCACGAACCCAGCTCTTGTCCTGGCCAGCGAAGGAAATTCCTAGCTCTCTGTAACTACCACACGATTGTATCTGTCACAAACACTGAGCCACGCAGGAGAAAATGTGGGCTTGGAAACTTGAACCATCATTCAGAACTTGAGACAAACGAGGTATGTTTCTAATTATTTCACTTTTGAAATCAATGTTTTTCCTGTAGAAGCCTGCCTATGGCAGATAAATTAGAAACAAAGCTGAAGTTGTATCACTGCACATCTGTGAGGTGAGCCACTGCAAGTCTATTCACACAGCTTGAAAACAGAGAGCACGTAAAACTGCTCCGATCTTAGGCGAGATGAGGTGATCTCTGATGAAGGACCAATTGGATCATTATAAACAACTTGCATTTAAGATTAGACTTTTTCCTGAAACATCTCTCTAAATATGAGTTATAGGGCTCGGTGTAGGGTACCTGAGCAACTACTCCGTGGTCTGTAGCATAGTGGAAGTCAGGCTAAGTTTTCCAATTACTTCTTTGAAATAACTCTTCTGTAATTACTGCTGTATTTAATTATATATATATGTTGATCAAAACAGGTGTCTTGTGGCCTAAATAAAAAGCACTTCATCATTAGAAGGAAGACAAGAGCAATATTAGCTTTGTGAAGAGGACAAACAAAATTGTTTGAATCCTCATAATTTCTCTGGCCACAGAAGTGACAGACCCCAACATATTCCAATACTTGACTGTTCCAGCTGTGAAAACAAATTTTCAAAGTTCCCAACCAGCAGGCTTTCACATTTCTGGGAAATGAAACACTACTAGTTGTTTTATTTATGGTATCTTTGCTTTATGACAGTTAATGAGCTGTAATTTTATAAAAGAGAACAAAAACAGTATTTCGTGCCATCACAAATAGCCATCAGCATTATTTATTGCAGATGTTTTAATCTATTGTGGTAATAATGAAACATTCATTGTTTTGCTATCCTGAGCAATCTGTGAAAAATTTAGAATTACAAAAGCTCCCTCTCCCCTCTTCCCCCCTGAAGCTTTTGCTCCTTTCCAGAAGGTTCTGTTGTGGAAGGGATAATGACATGCTTGGTAAAAAACATAGCCGAGGAAACAGCAAACCTACAGAAATAGTTTCATGATGAAGTTTAATCAATGCCTTCTGCAGAACGCAGTTGTTTTGTAGACAAGCAGGACGTTACAGGCATTATTAAACATTGAATATCCAAGTCCTCAACTTGATAATATTCATGTAAAAGAAGATTTCAAAGCGTTTAGTCAGTGGGCTTAGTACTGCAACTTGAAGATGCACAAAAGCAAGTTGACCATCAATTCAGATGCATCCAGCCTCTGCTCATTAGGAACTACAATGGCTGTTCAATGATCTAATCAAAGCCAAGTAGATGGGTTCATGTATGCAAGAAAACACCTGCCAGGGTTGTACCTACAGAGAACAGAATATTGATTGAGTTTCCCCAAGCTTAGCCAACAGCTCTGCTCCATAACCTGCCTCATATCACTAAAGGGTAGTAAAGGTGAAAAGGGTAATAAAGGTAAAAGCTGGCACCTGCAAAATTGCAACTCCTTCAAGCTGATTCTTTGGATTCCCATCTAGTAAGCAATGATAGAGAGAAATCTGGGATGACTTTGCCACCTGAGCTGCATCAACTCCCACAGGGGCAAACAAACCAAAATCAAATCCAACCCAGTTCCTGAAGGTACCCAGGACCAAGTTTTTGGTTCATGTTCCGGTGAACATTCCACATTCCTCCTTCTATTTCTCCATTAGCTCAACTATTGACTAATGCAGCCCCATTTGTCTGGTAAAACAAGTAGACAACTTAATTTATAGCAGGTTTAGCATCTGTCAGGCAAGTTACAAGACAATCATTCACAAGGCTCTATACCTAAGAGAATGAGCAATTACTCAGTGGTCTGGAATAGACAAAAGAAAAGCTGAAAAGTTTTTAGTGTGATGAGCTCATGTTCCAGCATTTGACTTTCCGCAACAACACTAAAGAGCAGGGAGCCCAGCTTCCACAGTCCTCTGGTGTTTGCCAGAACTGTAGTTCACTTAAAGTCAAGTTCAATCACAGCAGAAATAGTAAACTGCATAAAAAAAAAACAGGGATGTATTGAGAAAGAAGACCTATAGCCTACTTCAAGCAGTTTTGAGATCACCATTGCATTCTTATTGCTATAATCCTGCCATAAGGAAACAAGTCATTTGTCTTTATCACAGCTACAGCCTAAATCTTCAGAGACTACTGCATGTATTGCCTACTCCAATTCCACTGAATACAGCTGCGAGAAAGCAACACTCACAGACACAGGATGCATAGGTTATATTCAGCTCCCTGCTCAGGCCACTTGAAGGAGTTCTCACCTATATCTTGCACATATTAATCTTGACCTAAATGACTGAAAGCACTGGATGAAGTGCAATCTTCTGTGGCTACATTCCTATCCTAAGCCTTAATTCCCACTCCTCATATCAATCAGACAGTGCAAGGGGAGCTCTAGAAACCAGGGATCTTGCCCTTCATCACAGTTCATCAGAAAGGGTCTTTCATGCCTGAAGAATTCACTTAGCATTCAGTACTAAGGAAAGCAAAATCAAAACTTGTGAAAGAAGGCTGCAGTTGCTGATCATTTTATCTTAAAAAGTGCTGCCTATGTTCTTTTAATAGCTTCTTCAGCAACTATAGATAGAATTTAACTGTGAATCCTGCTCATACGCAAAATGAGAATTAAACCCATCATTGTTATATTTGAACTGAATTGAGTTTCTTAAAGCATTTCCAGGATATCAGGTACTATTTCTCACACTTTTGCCACAGCTATAACACAGGTAGCATCTCAGGTTAGGCTAGCCTATTCCTCCAAGTGCATTAAAAGCCACAATCGCCTAACAGCCTTCATTGCTGCATTTCCCTCACCAAGCCAAGTCTGGGTATATCCTCAAACATGTCCTCTCTGTCCTTATCTACCTCCACAATAGCCATATCTTCACAGCTCTCAGTTTCCCCTTCGAATTAGCATAGTGATCCTATCTGCTTCAGGAAGATATGGTCCCTTAGTTTAACATTTCACAAAACTAACATAAAAACTTGGTAATATTCATGGTACAGCTGGGATCTGGGCCTTGATGTTTGATTTACAGCTTCCTAGAGTTTGTTTGCCAGAGCCAAGAGATCTGCCTCAGTTTTAAACGCATTATTTGCAGAGAGGTTTTCACAGACTGTTTTCAATAGGTATGCTTTCAAATGTAAAACAAGGTAAATGCTGCTGACAATTGGCATCAGTGGAAGGAGATTCTCTCCCCCAACCAAAAGCTCTTCAACAGTTCATTACATTGCTAATGGGATTAAAAGACAAAGTAGCATTCAAAAGTGACCTTAAAGTAACCAGCATGATGCAGAATACGTAAACAGCCCTAACTGCCTGCTTCACTTGAGGCAAACTGGTAGATATTTGCTAGTATTATAAACAGGTCTTTTATTATTTATGCTAAACCAAGGAACCTGGGATCCCACAGGTAAGCTATTCCCATAGAGCAAGAAGATGAAATACTTAGTTTTAATAGAGACTTTTCATATGTGTGAATACTTAACAGAGACTGTTGATACATTAAAGCTATTAGAGGCATACAGATAGCCAGGAATTGGGTTCTAGCAGCATTACAGATATGTCAGAATTAAAGGGCACTTTAGGCATACTGTGATTTGCTTTGCAAGCTGGTAAGAATCATGATTTCAGAACTGTAATTTTGAACTTCAGCACCCAAACCCTTAGCTAAGTGCAGACATTGCAGAAAAATCATATTCTCTACAAAAAGACCACTACAGCACACAAAACCCCAGCAAGCCAGGTGGTAATTGCCACTGGCACCACAAAACAGCTGTGATCCCAAACTTGGGACTGAAGTGGACTCAGTATCTTAACAAGCAAAAAGCATGTTCCTAAGGATGAAGTGTCCCTCAGGAATTCAAGGGGCAATCTCATGCTTCACAAAACACCGATGACCATTTGGAGATGGTTCTTGAGACAGCAACTGTTGATATTAAAAACAAAACAAACAAAAAACCACATACGAAATACCAGCAGGTAATCTTAAATTAGTGTTAGGAGAGAGAATTGCTAAAGAGAGCCCTGGTCATCTTTACGTAGAAACTTCATACTCATGCCAAATACCTGCTAACATGCCTACTTTAGCTGGAAAACAGCAAACCTGAAGAAACTGCAGTTTTGTAAGACCATCTCCTTCAGCTTCTTTTAAGCATGTTTTTGTTGGAAGGACAATTTTCTCGGTAGAGATTGGGGTTCCCATAGCTCCAGAATATTAGCAACCTAATACATCATGCATTATCATTTAAGAACTTTTACCATAACTATTAATTGCATTTATGCAGAGTGCTAAAATAATCAGGAATACATTCCATTAGGCAGTTCTTATTAAGTTAGATACAATTACAATTTACCCACCTTCCAGTTACTGTCAGGATACAGCTTCGGCTGCTCTTCACTGAACTGTATGTAGTTTACTTAGCTAACAGGGCCCTAGTCTTCTCTTTCAGACATTAAAATCATCAAGTACACTCCACTCCCTTGTAACCAAAAGAGTTGCTTTGCTTTCTGGCAACCTTACTCACTTCAATGAAATCAACAAGACTCAAACTCACCACTTCCCTAAAGCTCGGGGTGGAAAGCTTTGGAAGAGGAATGAGTTTATACACTTTAATATTCTGGACTCACTATCAAAAAAGCTTTGACTCTAGATTGCCAAAATTGGCACTAGACCCATGACATGTGCTGTGTTAAACCATCAGTCTCATCACACCTGGGACCCTGCAACAAATATGAGAGTGCAGTAAAAATAAAAGGGTGTGGGGTGGAACTCCGAAGCAGTCCATGAGGTAAGCTTTAACCACAGAAATTTCAATAACACAGAGAAAAGGACTAAAGCACTGAAAAAAAGTCATTTTAGCTTCGTCTCCCAATGCCAATTTATGTTACCACCGCCAGGCCAAAGACCACCACATTGTTATTTCTTCAGAAAAAACTACTTGGGCAACTTGTTCTTATCTCACTGTTTTCTTCACACTGCCCCTGCAAGTGTGCACATATTAAGGTTTACTAATTCTCAGATTATTTAATCTCTTTCCCAGTGAAGTTCATCAGTAACCTCTTGAGACTAGATTACAAGTATCCACCAGCTAAATGTCATCACTGGAGCTACAGGACTTAACAAAAAACCCACTCAAGACCAAATCAAGCTCAAACTAGAAAGCTGGTAGTGAAAGCCACCAAGCCATAAGCAATACACAGTATTTTCATAACATTAGTAAAATAGCCCCATGTTTTACAAAACAATTCTGTAACACATACCTTCAGCTCCCATGTCATTCCAAAACTTTAATTTCATCAAGACCTGGCTGCTACTGAGCTGCTTCCTTTGTTCCCACTCTAACAGTGGGCCAGATCCACAGCTGGTACAAATCAATCTCATCACTAAAGTCATTTCTGCCAGCTGAGGAAGGGGCCTCTTTTTACTCTGTAACTTGGAGTACACTCCATCTACTATGTGATTTGTCATCTCATAGGCAGCAGACCTAGCCCAGAAATGGTTATGTTTCTGATAGACAGCTACTCTCCTTACTTTAAATGGCACCTGACTACACATTTGTCTGTTGAACTCTTGACAACAAAAACAATTTAAAGATCTGTGACAATATATTAAATAGTTATTGAAATCAGATGCAAGTTTTGAGTATGACAAGTAGAGGTTTATTACTTCAGTCTGAAGGTATTCTTACAACTTATTTCTCACCATAGATGGACTCAAGATAGTCCACAGTGGTGAATCAAAACACTCGGCCAATTTAACAGCAGTCTTTTCGTTCTCCTTCATAAATTGGTGCACACACTCCGTACTTCCTTAAACCCCAGAAATCCACTCAGACAGGTAGCTACCTACCCCAAAGCGTGGACATTCCTGAACCATTCCTTTCCCTATCACCTCACTTTGGGACTTGAGGATCATATGAATCCTGTTGAATACAAAACTCCTCTAAGAAATGCAAGTACTGTGTTAAGACCAGTACCTGCAGATTCTCATCTCACTAATTATACTACAGGTGTTTCCCATGAGATGATTGAGCTGTTTTCTGCAGCAGGATCCTGGAAAGCTTTTTGTCTCACATGTTAAAATGCAACTGTCTAAAATACTCCGTACAAAGTGAGATTTACAACTTAACTTTATATTACACATGAACAACTACATTAAAAGAATTAATGCACGAATGGAGCTTTTCTACGTTATTTTGGTCACCTATTCAGGCACGTTTTGCAAATCAAGCAAAATTTCTTGTCACCTGTGAAACATGAGGAGCTGATTTCAAATCACCAGAATAACAAGTGTAGTTGAGATTTATGTAGCCTGAATGGCTCAGGTTCAAGTTAAAATGTTTTCTCACAGTTTCAGAATTAGGAACTTTTTTTTACTTTTATATATGCATTTTGGTATAAAGTTAAAACGCTAAAGCTGAGGGCAAAAGAAAAACCAAACTTTCTTATGGCAATGAAAATATCTTATTGAAATAAACGTGCCTCACGTTCTATAGTATATTATTCCAAGAATCTTAAAGTTCTTAATGCTCTTTAAATAATTCACAGTACTCCTTTCAGTCTCATCTTTAGACTTTCTGCTTCTCAAATGAGTTTATTAGTTGTAAGAAATTGATAAGAATAAAAGTAACAGCCTGGAGGCAAAATTAAACAACTGTTCCCTTCTAGTGCCTTTTTTCATAGAACTAATAACTTTTTGTAACTTTCACCACTGAGATTCTGCTATTTTTCCATGTTACCATTCCACATGAAAGTGATTGGTTTCAATTAAGCAAAACCAGCCCTATTTATTTTGAGTGAAAAAAACATTTTTCTGTGTTAGTAAGCACACAAGTATGTTTTCTTTGAATAACTGCAGCAGGTGTAGTCTGGAAGATAAAATCTACCAAAGCCATATGTTTCAGTGAGTACTTGTGCCCACCTGGCTCTGGAAGGTACTGGTTCTGTTACTGTATGAATACATGGAAATTGTGCACTAAATACACAAAATACAGTTGATCTTAAGGATCTTTTCCAACCTAAATGATTCTATGAAAATATGCTTCTTTCCCTGAACTTGGAGATTATATCTTAAGATTGTACTGTGAGAGGGTGCAGAGATAATAGGACTGCTCAAGTCAAATGTTAGGTTAAATTCTGCATTTTTCTGAATAGGTAAAAACACCTGGGTTACCACAGGCTTATTGCAGATGTTGTAGCACAAAATGTGAGAGGCCTGAATAAGTGCACAAAGTTTGTTAAAGGCTTTAAAAGAAACCAGAACTGGTGCAGAACAAGTCACAGAGGTTTTGTCAGGCACTGACACTGACACAAGGGGTTGAGAAAAGAGCACATATAAAAATTAGAATTAAAATCTAATGACAACTTATTCTGTGAATGCTCCTTCACTGCAGCCTGGGTCTGTAACTGCTGTACTGAAGTGCTGCAGTTACACGGTGGCAAGCAAAGAGCATGAACACGTCTTTATGAATATGCACAGTGCAGAAAAAGTGGTGTTTGATCAAAGGCAGTTAGATAATGCAAATGCAGACTAAATGCTGTATTTTTTTAATCTGAATTCTGGCATTTTCTGACAGTGCTCCTCCACATTTGCATTAGTAGCATTTTGAGTATTTGAGCATGAAATCACATTTCTTGTAGTTGGCAGTTTCGGTGTGTTCTTTGATAATTTATAATTGTACTCCAGATGCAAGCCTTCTGAAACCGGTATAACTCAGCTGCAAAGCAGTGACGGTTTTATTCAAAATAGCCTACCTGCAAGAATACAACAGAACTTCCAAGAGCTCTAAAATAATCAGCAACACATTGTCAGCACTGAACACAGCTGGTATTGTTTATGTTCCCCATCTCTGTGTATATGTATAGGAGACTTGGGAGTTTGGGCTCTTGTTTTCCTTTATAAGATCAAAATTCTTAGGTGAGTACCTATGACAGTTCGACTGCAAGGGAATAGTAGAATTCAGTGTCACATCAGGTAAACTTGGAGTCAGACTGGCTAAACTGAGCAGGTTAAGGAGGAGTTTTTACATTATAGAAGTAAAGGTACTGTAAAAATGTATTGCTTACAGCAGCATTGACACTTCTCTGCTGAATGAGGTATTTCTGTCCTGCCTTCCACTAGAAGCCAGATAATCGTGGGTATTACAAAAACTATCACAAAAGAAGCTGGAATCTGTGTTTCACTGGTAACAGTGACATTGACCTTGCCAACTCTAAAGAAAACCTTTTTCTATTCTGCTGCTATAATGACAAAAACTGACCTGTTATGCTCTTATGTTTCCTGTTCATTGGAGAATTCAGTTACTACAACATGCAACTAGACTGCTTTCAGTTAAAAATCAAAAGATCCAGTATACCGTGGAAGCTGCACAGGCTGATGTCACATCTCAACATTTCATGCAGGTCTATTATTATTATTTTATTTATACTTGTCTAATTCTTGCTAAACCAGAGAGAGTTCATCCTAACATTTAGCACAGCATGTTTTGAAATATATGTGTTCAGGTCTTCTGTAACCAGCTAATGGTAAGTGTCTTTCTGCTCCTCTTTATTCCAGAGCCCCATTCCATCATACTAAGGAAATCCAGTTTATAGCTCATGACTTATCCAGAAAAAGTAACAATTATCCAAGTGCTGAGTAAACACTTGGTGTATGTGAGGGACATATATGTTGCTGTGCATGCTTTACAAGTACTATACATTTGTTTTCAAGCTCCGTCACAAAAGAATTCATCCCTTTTGGTAATTACTCAGCCATTGAGCAGGTTCTACCTGGCAGACTACTTATCATTAGATTCTACTTTTTAATATATCCTTCTCTATGTAAGTGATGGAGACCTGCTGTGTCTATAAGCCTGGTTTACTGTTTAGTAATACCTTGTATTTTTGCTTAGTGAGTAATATCACTTAAATTTAAAGCAGGGCTTTTTATAAGAGCACAAAGACTCAGATTTTCTAAGGTGGTCTCAGTACACTATCACGTAACTGATTTTCAACTTCACATGTCAATGACATTCATCTGACTGGAAGCATTCAGTTCCCTGAGAATCCTTTTCCTGGCTGCTTTAGAATTATGTATTCCTAAATATGTTCTTGGCTTCTAGGACATTTTGTGGTTATTGAAGACCCCAAGCCCATAGCTGAGATGTGTTGTCCAAAAATGCTATTGCACTTTCAGTGGTCCAAAGGCAAACTTTAGCCTGATGAGGTTAATCTGCCTAGGCTCCCTTTACCGGATTCTTCAAAGGAAACTCTCTGCTGAGAAGCTTTGGGATAGCTAGGTTAAATTCAGCCTTTATAGAAACACCACCATTATTTAGTTACTATCTTAATTGACATACATCTGGTCTCTTGGACTCCAAACAAAACATTAAATCATTTGATTCTGCTACAGCACAGAGAAAACACATTTTCCTCCATCATGAAAATGCTGCTGTAGGTTTTTCAGAGCTGCTTAAGTCCAGAAACTGTAGCTTCAATTTTTATTCTCTTGCTTATCTTCCTTGTCATGAGCTGCTATCTTTGTGGGAATAACTAGGTACTGAGAAGCATTCTCACACAGCAGGAGAGAATATGTTGCTATATTTAATGCAGCTTATGTAGAACTTTTACTGGAATCTGTGCCAAAGCAGTTTTATCAATAAAGAAATGCTTAAGCCAATCCAGAATTACATTTGTTTTCTACCTGTGCTGCAACATCCTCAAAAGACCACATATGTCCAGATATTTCTGGATTGACCCTATTTCCCTAGCTGCTCACAACATATGGCAACACTGTCAGTAACCATCATAAAATATATCTAGAGCCAAAAACGTACAAGAGAATATCCATATATAGACTTTGCTCTATATACTGACATATCAATATATCTCACCATGTTTTCATGAGCTTCGAACTACAAGACAAGAATCTGTAAAACTACTAATATTCTGTGTGGGTTTTGCAAATTCTCATACACACTTTGTCTGTCGTTGACTTCATCCATGAAGTAAAGACAGCAAACAGTAGTACTTATAGCACCTGGTAGTGATGTGAGCAAAATGGATCAATTGGTGTCTCCAGATAGTACGACTGCTGCTGTGAGGTTGATAGATTATATTTCTTGAAAGGACACTATGTCAGAAAGAAAATACTTGTGATAAAATGCCATCCCAAAAGGCTGAATCCCAGGACGAACTAACTCTTCAAATGACAGCGCTGTTAGGTGACCACTGATGATTCCTGTAGTTAAATTAAATAGTGATATGAGATAGAAAGGCAAAATTGGTTCATTCTGATGCTACACATTTGCGCAGAGCAGAAGGTGCTGCAGCTGCAGAAGGAAAAGGGAAGAACTTCTCAAAGAATCTGTCAGAAAACAAATGGATAGCATTTGTTGTTCTCTAGCTACAGCATGAATCCCCCAAAAGTAAGCCGGTATAGACCAAAGCATCTACAGGAACAGAATGATGGATAGTACTTACAACGTATGATAATACATTGAAAACGTATCAAAAGTCAGAGATGTAACCTTACCAGACTCACAGTTGAAGATTTTAATATTTAAGATAAAAAAAAACCCACAACAAGAAGTGTGAACTTTATAATCTGGGTGGGATAAAATGCCTGTCAAAGATTTGGTTTGGCACCTGCCTCATCATTTTCATATTTCTCTAACAGTTCATATGAAAAGGGTTTCTGAAATACAGCAGACACTCCTGGGAGACAATCTGACAAAGCAGGCTAAAGTCTGCATCCACCAGCACAATAGCATCATTGCTTCTCAGTCTACATTTTCCACATTATCTGGGAGGTGCTTATGTACACAGACTATCAGATGTCCAATTAAAGCTTAAAGGTGCTGCATATAAAACCCAAACTAAAGTGTTTACAGTCATAAAAAGAAGACATTAATGTCGTAGTGTTATAAGAAACTAAGCAGGCTTTGCTAAAAAAAACCAAACACTACTATTCAGGATCATGCAATTTTTACATCAAACATTGGATATAAAACTATTAGCTGTTGACATGTAAAACTGTAATATTCCCAATGCTCTTTAAGAAGAAAGAAAAGCTAAATCAGTGAGACTTTATTTACAAGGAAACATGTAGTTAGGTTCTTCTTACATTGCTGAACATACACACAAAAAAGAAAAAGGTTTCTTTATTAGTACCTGAACATTAACAAATCACATCAACAGATGTTAAAGCAACCAGAAAGTGATTGAGAGAAAAATATTAACTTTGGGTATTGTTGTAAAGCAACAACTGGTGTTAAGAAAGAAAGTACGTCTGTAAAATGACATTGAAAGCACTGAAACAACAAAAAAGAATAATATATATTTATAAGTTTCTGTGGCTGTTGTTTGTTCCGGGTTCTTTATCTAATGAAGATGTACACACTGAGCAGATGATAAAAAGCTATTATTTTAAATTAAAAATATGTTATTTTAAGCTATATCTAAAACACCAAGGGTAAAACGCACATCTTGCTACAATGTCCTGTAATCTACTCTGGTTTTATTCCTAATGTTACATTTTTTTTCCTACACAAAACAGTAGTCTTTCTCCATTAACAATGAACAGGCCCCATCTGTTTCTCATTAAAAACCTTAATTTTTCTGTAGTGCATTGTTGTTTCTGTTGCAGAAATCTCTGAGAAAAACAGGTTTCCTAACTAAGGATTTAAGTAAATTCTAGAAGCCTCCTCAGCTCTAATTCAAAAAGAAAAAGAAGGACCAGCAACTGGGAGACTTCTCTTCTTTAGTGACTCCTTTGCTTAGCTTTCCCATGTGCCTGACCTAGTGAAAGATACCCAAGGTAGCCCCAAAACATGAAGAAGCTTTCTCTGTGCACTGTGTGACTGCCTAGACTTATTTTGGAAGAGCAAGGGTGAAGGCATGAGAGTAAGACCTCCAAAAGGTAGTTCCTTTCAGCAAAGCCTGTTAAGGAGAAAATGCAAATAAAAATGCAGGCAACAAAAGCAAGTCCATCTCTGGACTGCAATATATCAGAGGAAACATTCCACAGGGGTAATTTCCCTGCCTGACAATTCAGTCCATTGGGTAGGCTGAAGCATATAAAAACCTTGATGAAAGGCAGTGTAATTGAGAGCAGGGAACTTGTTGATTCTGAATGTATGTAAAAGACCAGAAAATAAATGTATTTTTCTGTAGCGGTTAACATTTTTCAGCTCAAGTCATCAAAGACAGATTTTTCACACAAAGATTTACTACATAGTATGTCCGGGTTTTAATTTTTGTAATTCATGTAATTTGCACATTAATTACTCAAGTACAGAGTGAGGGGTCAGCGCCTTCCTCCACTCAAGTATGTGGTTCGCAAATGAAGAAAACTTTTGTTCTATTTTGCCCAATTTTTTGAGCTCTGCATCATGGAGTTTCTCAGAGACACTAAGATCTTAACACATAGCATGAAAACAAAAGGTTGGATAGGACAGAGAGACCTTATGAGCATCTTTACTGCAAGAAAATTTGGTGCCAAGGGCAGAGTTTTGCCCTACAAATAGAAAGGGAGAGAAAGGAATTGACAGTATGCATGTACCTTCAAGGGTGTTAAAACCATCCAATGTGAAGCACATGCTTATAGGCTTCATTATTTCTGCTATATGTGAATTTCCTTTTATTTTTTCTGTTGGGTTTGGTTTTGTTTGATATCATATTCAGTAGGTTCAGTAGAAACACACTGATATTCCAAGCATTCTGCGGGGCACAAATGTTTCATGGCATTTTGCCTTAGTCATTTTGTATCATAGAAAAAACATATGATGTTGTATCTCAGTACCAATTACAACTAGTTATGGCAAATAAATGATCTCATGCCTTCTTCCATTGTCTAAGAAGTAATCATGATTTTTATAAATATATTCCTTGTAAATATATGCAATGCATTTCTGAAGAGCAAACTCTGCACATGCATTGCTAAATCTATGTTCATTCATGCTTGTCTAAGGTTTATTTATGTAGTATGTGACTAGTCTCTAAACTAACATACTATAGTTTTTGGTGCCTAATAGGATTGCAAACTTTTAAAGAGAAAGAGTACAATTGAAATACCTGTCATTTATTACTTGTAAGAATGCAAATATGGGTAATTATACAAAGAACAGCCATTCCCTAATCATTTGTGAACAAACCTGGTTTAAATGGGTGTTTGCAAAAGGCAAGTAAATCAGGTCACTGAAAGGGCTACTGAACAAACAGCAGTTAGAAAATAAATTCAAGCTCACAAACCCTTCTTCAGGATTTGTAAAAATGGTTGTATTGAGTTAGCTCTCTTGTAGCTTTGGAATAAGGAAAGAAAGAAATGCAGCACTATCATCTACTTTTGGAACAGTCTTCTCTGATTTGCTGTTGTTATAGTCCAGTTCAAAATCCAAAGAATGTCCAGCAAATATAAAGTACATATTACACTGGAGGTGTTCTATATAGAGCAAGCTTCGTGTTTACTGTTTTTATTTTCCTTATTTTTCTTACATGCATCTTTTCACAATAGAGAAATCCCTCCAGGTTGACATTGAGTTCCATTTCTAAAGAACACATATATGTTATCCATTCACTAATCTCTCACATAGAAATAAATATTTCTACGAATATTCATTGCCATAAGGATTTTTTTTTCATCTATAACAAGAGGGGCAGATTTATAACATCAGCAGTCCAGTGTCATATCATTTTAAAGCAATAATTTCACTGGAGGGCAGACCTGCAGTAGGACAGTGATGAATAAGGCATCCATTCATTTTTATGTACATACAAATAACAAACCAAACAAATGGCACATCAGAAAAATATTTACAGCCTATGCATAATAAATAAAAATAAAATGAAGTAATAACTAAATTTATACATGTTTTCTGAAAACTATGTTACATAGAAAAAGCATAAAACTTCTTTATAAGCAAAGTCAAAGGACTTTGAAAGAGTCTGGGGGGTGCCAATGGGTTCCTATGTATGGCTTTCTCTTGAAGCCGTGAGACAGGTATGCACAATCATCATCACCTACAGTATCTGTGTAAACAAAATAGCCTCCCCATAGAATCACATATGTGCAACTCATGATCCAAAAATCAAGACTTTAGTAAAAAAATAAATAAATAACAATTAAAGGGAAATATTTTTATTTTGGCTAAAACATCTCAGCCAATACATGTAGCCCTATCCAATGGTAGTCAGATTTTCCAGTCCTTCAGCCTGCAACCCAAAATCTTCTTCTTGCTGGAATTCAACAGGTACATTAGAGAACCACATAAAGTAACCCTGATGGTGGAAATACCAGTCTAGTCCCCAGTTCTCCAAGAGGTAGCAAACAAAATCCCAAGGACAGACTAGAACATTGATCACAGCAGTACCAAGTTGCTTATTTCCATGGGAAGGCTGGTTGCCCAGGGCTCACTAGAAAAGATGTTAGAAAAGGTGCTAGAAAAGATGCAATATGTTGGAGGAGCTTGAAAAAGCTTAAAAAATTGCAACTGGGGCACCAGAAAAGTATGGGATAAAGAAGAAAGCAGAAGGATAAGGCAGAAGTGAAATAAGCACATGAGGTGAAGGAACAAAGATACTCCCAAGTAGATGCCCAGGCAACTCAGCATCACAGTAGTCCCAATTGTTATTCCCTGAAAGGGTAGGGAAGGATTGCGAGTACCTGTCTCCTTTCCCTTTCCTGGCTGTGGGAAAGTAGGCTGACTGGGATTTCAGATTCAAAAGAAGAGGACAAAGATCATCAGAAGGAAAGTATCCCTTAAAGAGAGAAAGGAAATACAGAAAGTGCTGTGGTTCAGAGACATTCCTGCCCTATCATGCAGCAATGCATCTGTGTCTTATGTAGCTGGCTATGTCTTGCCATTTCATTAGCAGCAGGATACAAGACAGTGTCCCAGTTAGAGCTCCAGGCCCATCAAGATAAGTGATGACTATTTAATTCTGCCTTGTGTTGGGAAATGGCCTGAAAATGGAGAGGCTGAGTTCAAGTGCGAGGCTGTAAGATCAGTTTAAGAGAAATGAGGGGGGTTCTTTTCTGTTCTTTTCTAAATCTTGAGATTTTTTAATTATGGTTTTAGATGTTTGGAGTTAATAATGGTGCTCTTGGCAGAAAAGCAGACTTGGAGCACCATAAACTGCTTATCTAGGTACTGGGTGGTCCTCATGTTCCTGTTTAGATACTTGTGACTAATGATTTCATATATCACCAAAAAAAGAGGCAGAGGGAGATGAATTATTGGGGAACCTGACTATCTAAGATAAGGAGAAAAAAGAAGGGAATGCAGTCACTGGGGATTTTAGTAGACATTCTTATGTAGAGAACGGTGTTAACTCTTCCATCGTCCTTAGGCTATAGCTAAAATAAGGAGATTCAAATAAAAAAAATAATAAAGCTACTTTTGTAGGGGTTAGAAATACATATAATGTTTTAGGACTTTACTACAGCATGACTGAAAAGAAATTATCATTACATATATTTAAAGAAAAATATACACAGCCTGGATTTAACAGTTGGCACAGGAAGGCCCACAAAGAGAAATGGACATTTACCTTTCAATATAACAAATTTATAAAAAGAACTTTTGTTGTTGTTATTCAGAAATAACTAAAGTTTCTAAAAACATATCATTGAATAATTTTACACAAAAATAGAACAAGTAAGAGCACACAAATTATTCTTTTTTTATCTCCATAGAAGTACTTCAAAATCATTTCAGAGCTCTCTTGAAATTGTGGCGTGTCTTACAGTAATCTCACAGCAGCTTCATCGGTTATCATATGGTACATTGTACTTTGAAATTCACTTCTATTCCATTAAAATTTATTAAAGGTCAAAAGTTCTGTGGCACCAAATGTTCCAAATTTTAATTACTCTGAAATCCTTATGCTTTTATGAATCAATGTCATCTCACTTAGGTTTCTAAAGTAAAATCTTACTGAAGCAATTTTAAAATAAGCCAGTTCATTTTACTCTCAAAAATTAGACAAAGTTCTAAGTGAATTTATTTCTTGACATAAGAGGTAATTTCCTAGATCCTACAGACACTGCAATGAAAGTGGAACACTGAAGTTAATGCTATAAAGTAGCTTGCATGAGAAATTGCAAATTAGTTAAATGGTACCAGCAGAAGTAGTTTGTTTTATGCCCTTCCAGATTCTCTTCTTTTCTCCTTCTTATCTTTTTCTTTACTTTCCTTCAGCTGACAGCTATTTAACTATCACTTTCTTGTTTGCTTCCAGTTCTCTCTATTCTTCTTTTTAAATCTCTCTCCCTTTTTTCTTAATGTGTCTTTTCACCATTCTTCTACATTTCTTATCAGCCACATTTACAAAAGGAGAAAAAAGTCTTCAGTATCTAAAAGGCAACTGTCTCTTCTGTTCATAGTTCTCTCTAGATACTGAGTTACCTGACATCAAGAAGTCTGTGGTAAAACACTACCCTTTTAAGACAGTGTGGTGTGAAACAAGATTTCTTATAAAAAATACAACCACCTGAAAAACATTAAAAAAAGTACTTTGAAAGTGGCCTCAAAGTTAGGAAAGGCTCTCTTAGACCTTTCTGGTTATGCTTTGACGCTAAAGAACGCTGAATGGTTTTGTTTTTGGGATTCTGTTTAAAGCTTCTGGGGAAGCATGTAGTGCAAAATGATAATATTAATGGGCAAACTTGCATATTGAAAATATTCGATACATGTCAGAGTTAAATACTGTAACAAAAGAGCAAATCTGAACATCAAAGACAGCAGTTCAAGAACTTTCTTTTTATTTTTCTCTATAGGATAAGGAACTTGCTGTTTTCTTTAAAAAAAAACACTTATTTTTAGCAATCTCAAACAGGCACATTCAACCTTACAGTCTTTTACATCAAACCAGGAGAGTTCATCTGGGCAGAGAAATTAACTTGTCCTTGGTGGTCTCCCAGCAGCTATTCTATTTCTCTGAGGAGCCCAGTGGTCACTCTGCCTGGGAAGATGGATACATGGCCAGTGACTTGCCTGGGAAGAGCTGCATGAGGGATAATGGCTCCCTGGTAAAAGGTGGCTACAGAGCAAGCCATCTGCCCTAGACTTTATAGGCCACCTCATTCTAAAGGGATCACTGAAGCACACAGCACCCAGGCAGGCATGATCAATATGCCCATACTGGTCTCACAGTGCTAACCTGGGTCTGGTTCAAAGTTGGAGATGACTTTTCCATGGAAACAGCAGATAGACTTAACTTGTTCTTCATGCTGTAAACAAAGATGTTTTTTTAAAGCATTTAATGCATAACTTATTCCTCCAAACTTCTTTCAGCACTGGCTTTGATCCTGTTCTTTTCAAGTGTATTTATACTTGAGGCAGCAATGTTACTGTTAAATCTGTACTTTAGTTCATGAATTCACACTGATAAAGCCACATACCAGATTTCTTTTCCTTCTTACGAAATATATTTGAAGAATATATTTATTTGATGATCAAATATAAACCATGGAATACTTTTCAATATTTCACCCTAATGCATGCTTCAACTTGTCTACAGTGTGATGAGTCCGATGAAACTTGGAAAAAAACAGCTAGATTTTGCAGTAACAGAATTAGGACTTTGTTTCTTTGTCAATGGAAGATAGGTAAAAATTATGAATATCAAATATCATAATAAATCAACTAATCAGAGAATTGCAATACATTTTTAGCAGAAAATAAGTAAACAATTTCAGCGTATTTACTCTACCTAGAAAACATTGCACTAGGGCAGAGGGATGATTAATATGCTGCTAATGGGCTTTTATCACTATAACGGAAGATTGTTAAAGCTTTTAACAGAGCAAAGTAGCTCTGTAGGTACCTACATTAAATGTTAGATTGGTGACTCAGCATTAACTAAGTCAAATAGAAATACCAAAGAGGCCTCAGGTACTGTATGAACCCTGAAGAAAAGCAAAATATTTTAAAAGCAAATTATGATCACTGGTATAGTTTTAAGAAAATTCCTTTGCCACTGGAAGCTTATATGAATGTGGAAAGTAATTAAAGGAAATTATTTCTTTTCCTTTCTAACACACGCATTATAGGAATTTTAAAGCTTTCTGTCCCAATGAATCCTCAATAGATTGAAAGTTTGAATTGCTATTTCTAAATAAATTAAAAAAAAAAGAAAAAGAAAAAGAAAAAAAAAGAGGGAGCTTATTTTGGATTTATTTTCTAAAAGTGAAAATTCTTCTCAAAATAATAAATAATCTTTATACATTAATGTACATATCAATCGATTAGATTAACAAATAAAGGTATTTTTCTAACATTTCCTAATTCAATATATCCTATTAATAGCTTTGAAATCCAGAAGAATATCACCTATACAATGGCTTTCTGAAGTTCTATTTGCTAGGGTTTTTGCTAAGAAAGCCTTGATAACATTTTTACCTTTCTTCACCTGAATCTGAATATTCTATGTTTAGGTCATGTATAATTTAGGGATGAAACTCAGACACTCAACTTTTGAACAAGACATGAAGAATACAATGATTATTTTAAAAGACCATAATAAAGATAAAAATGCTTTATAAGAAGTTATTATTGCTACGCAAATGTTTTGCAAAATTTACCACCTAAATATTAGCTCTATTCTCTATTCAGATACCTTTATTGCCTAATAAGTACTTTACTTTTACCCTCTTTTTCTATCAGTTTGAGTTGTAAAATGTTTTGAACGTTAAGTTCAATGTTCACAAATGCACAACACATTCTGTTCTACAGCGACAGGTTGAATCTTGTCTATGTGGTTTGGCTTCTTGATCATCCTTTTCCTTATGTAAAGCTCCTCCAGAGGAATGATGGTAGGAAATTTTCACTATCACCCAGGTTCAGCAAGAGCATATTTTGTCCCAGAGTGCTCAAGTGAGAAAGTTCTGGAACTTTTAGAAAGTGTATGGAAACGGATGTTACATATACGTATCTATATATATTACATATATGTATGTATCTATGCATACACGTATACATATTTCAACATACAAAGAATCGGCAAGAACATGTATCACTCTTCTTTACTAGTGATAATTGGTGACATTCCTAATAACAACTATGGTTAAACAAAGACCATTATATTCCTAGTGACTAATATAGTAACTAAGACAATGATGCTGATCTCAAGCTCTTGGCCTGAAAAGCAAAATGAATTGAACAATAAGAATAGTTTTAAGCCCCTTGTAAACTCTTTAAACTTCATAATTCTACGTCTACCAAAAATATGAAAGACACAATTTTTGTTCCAGCAATTTACTCTGTGACAACTTTAAATTCTTGTCTTTACATATGCCATCCAAGACTTGCCCAGAAAATAACAATTTTATTCTCTATAAAATGAGAAAATATATTTTATTCACAGAGTTGGCATACCATTTTGATTAAAATTTCCTTAAAAGAAGATTATATGCAGTATAGTAATAAATATACAAAATTATGAATGTCAGAAAATAGGCCTGTACATTCTTCAGTGTAAACGTTATATGCAGTATATAGCAATTAATAACAATCATGGTATTATTCTATAATACAGTTTTTCTGAGGGATAGTAAGACAGTATTAATATATCACCACTTCAGTATCAAAATGGCAATGAGATTTCTTTTTTATTTCCCATGATCATAATCATGTAAGTTATAAAATATGAACATTCAAACAATAATTGGCTTCCTCAAAAATTAATATAACAAAGTTATAACATGTGCCAGAAGAAGACATTGTTGCCTAAGCAATTAAGCAATGACATTTTTCATATATTCAAACAATTTATATGTTTAACATTACCTCCAAGATATGTGCTGTTCCCCCCTTACTCCACACAGATGCTGTTGTAATGAATAGTACAGATGCATATGGGAATAAGTCTCCTTATTTTCCTTCCATACTGTTTTTGTTGCAGTTGTTTTTGTCAGGAATGATCAGTTCTTCCCAATTTCACCAAATATGATTTCACTCATTTTAGATGTCGTGGAGCAGAACTAGGCTGCAACTTCCCCAGTGCAAGGACCAAACACCACTCATAGAAAAGAGAGTTTTATTATGGTCCTTGCTGGACCCCTTTGGTCCTGCCCTTGAGTCGCATGGCTAGAACTTGGATCATGACAACTTTTCTGGGTCACTCATTATGCCTCTTAATATACCATGGTATTTTTTGGAGAAGCATCACAGAGAATCAGAAGAAATACAAAGTTATTCACTCTTCTAAGAGACCACTTGGAGCAAAAGCGTTTTGAAATCTCAATATATTGTAAATATAAACTACTTTTAAAGCATTGCTAAACTGCTACATGTGAATGATTTAGTGAAAATTCCTGTTGAGTTGCAGAAATCAGCCATGTCCTCTTTAATTTAGAGTCATATTTTTCAGCTTTGGTTATGCAATGTAAGTCTAACCCAATTAAATGAGCACAAAGTCAAGCCTTCTCAGAGTATGTTTTCATTAGGTTTTTTAACGATGATGTACAGAAATAAACCAGCAAAATAACATCTTTAAGTACTATGTCAACTGACAGCCAAATACACAATGTTAATAGTAATTGACAAAGAATCCATCAGCTACAATTACACAACATTCTGGCTTTCTCCTTTGTCAGAACAGAGCTACTACTTCTTACAGGATCCAGCTTGCATGATATCTGCACTCTGCTACTAGAGAAATTTTGACATCATGGATAGCAAAGCCAAACAGTATACAACGTAAATGGTATTCCTGTAAAATTTCTCCTGTTCTTAGTGAAACTGCTGCTAATATTTCAATAAAAGGAACATTAAAGTCTGATTCAAACTCCTTCTCTTAATTTCAAGGAGAGTTGATTCAGATCCTTAACTTTTAACACATTCCAGAACTGAACTCTCTAAGCAATTAAGTATCACAATAACAATATGATATAAAACCTAATCTACATCCCTATTTTTCCTTTAACCAAGTATTACCAATGTGCTGAATTGAGAACCCTGTGTCATAAGAGAAGAAAGCAAGCAATCTGAATCCCTAAGATATAATATCCAACTACAGATGACATTAAATGATCTGTTATAGTTGTGAAACAGTTTCCAAAAGATGTGGTGCTCTTAAACTCCCGAATCTTTGTGTAATTTACACATCATGGCCAAATGTCATCCCAAAACAATTACCTTCATTAACACTTCTGTGAGACATTAATGTCTATATCTCCAGCTATTTCAGTTCTTCATAGAAAAAAAAGTCACACTAAATACTCTGAAACACAAACTTCCTACACTTGAAAATCAACGATTCAAGAATGAAAATACAGTGTTTTTCTGTTTAGAAGAGGTAACACTTGAGAAGACACACAGACACATCTTTTAGAAGACTTTTTTACTGAGCAAGAGACATGCCATGGAAGAATTTCTATCACTGTATTTCAGGTCTCATTAGATTTGTGCCTCAGTTTCCACATCCATTAAATTAAAGCATTCTTTTAGTCAAAGTTAGCTAATACGCTCAAACATTTATAAGCTATAGAACATTATTTTTGTGCACCACTTACGCACACATTAACAGTCTGTACTGTAGGAAGTGTATTTTTTACATGTGAATTACTTGTGAGTGGATGAGGCAGTTCTCCATTGCACTCAGTCCAGCATCTCTTTCCATAATGCTGCTGATCTGGGGGACCGAGTGAGAGGTGGCAGTTTTATTGAGATGTATGTTTGCACTTTAGGAAAGGCAAATATTACTCAAGCTGCAGATCAGCTTCCAGATAACACAACTGTTAAGATAATATCCACCCCAACAATGCCAACAGCCACCCCTACAAGTTCTGGTTATATTCAGATATATTCACATATATTTTCCAAGCAAAAATATCACATTTAGCTGAAATTAAACTGAAAACCTTAATTCAGTTTTCAATACTTCTTCCATTTTTTGTAATCTAGGTATTTAAAAAACACCCAAAACCACAGCGAAAATTCACAGGCATAACGGCAATAGTATGTTGTCCATCATGGGCATGCTTATTTATAAGTAGCTGGACAGGAGTAAAGAATAATGCCAGGAAGAACTGAGTTGCCCTTTAAATGAATAATCCTCTGCTATTTCAGTCAAGCAGCTGTGTATGCAGTAGGAAGTCTGACTCCCAAATATTATCATGACTCATCTCCTTTCCTTTTCTGATAGTAACATTCTTTTCTCTTTTTAAGTGTAGCACTGATAAACCCTGCAGAAGCTGCAATGCTGCTTTAAATCCCCCTTTCTGAATCTGTAGATTTTGAACTGCAGTTACCTATTTATATCCACAAGGTTACCCAGTGTAACCACTGTGGTTACAAGGTTCCTTCACACAAACAGCAGAGCTGTAAATTTCACTATCTTTACTAACACTAAAATTTGAAATAACATGCAAAGTGGTAAGACTATAAATAGAAAAGGTACAGCTGATTGTAGCCTGGAAGTCTCACAACTCTCTGGAAACAGAGGAGTTAATCAGCACAGGCAGTTCAGAAAGCTTGCAGTGGAACACAGGACTGTACTGCAGCTGTGTGGAGCATACAGAAGGTGTGGCCCGTGCTTTCTACATGCATATTTAAATACCTAAAATTATATAGCCTTAAGGTTATTATTAAAGAATAACCTCACAGAGAAGAAGAATTACACAGCAAAACGAGGCCTAACACATTTCTTCAAATAGAGAGCTGAGAAGAAAAGGAAAAGCCCGGGTTACTCACGATTCTTTTCACCTCTCCACCTTGACCCCGCTTTAATTCTAGGTGCGACGTCCGCAGCAGCAGTTATGTCTACTAGCCCAAGAAGCAGCAGCAGTGACAGCACAGCCATGCCAGGTAACAAAAAAAAATAGATCACCTCTACCTGGAGTACTGATGAAGATGAATGAGAAGACTTTCCTTAAGAATGAATAATTGGAGCTAACAGCTCTTACTCAGCAGAGGCAGAGGGAGAAGTAAAATATAATTCCTAATAGAAATGTTTATTAAAAATTTCCATTGCGTCTCTTATTGCCTTTATCCAGGGCATGTAGAAACAGAAGAGTTGTAAAGGCTTCCCCTAGCCTGGAGCCTCTGGCACTCAGATGCCGAAGAGATGCACTGAAAGCTTTCTGTGGTCCCTCAGAAGCCACCAGCTCCTCACCTGCCTCTGCCACCTCTCAGCCCTTCCCAATGTTTATCAACATTCCCCACAGCACCCTAGCAGGGGACACAGCCAGGCTGAAACCGGAGGAGGGTTTTTTCTCTCACTTCCATATTCCACTGCAGTTTCACAGAGCCGATGACACAGAACATTTTAATGTTGACACTCAAAACTCATTACATTTATCAATGGGTGCAAGAACACAGCTTGCAAAGCTTCACCCCCTACCCACCAAGGGGGGGAAGGGAAGGGAGGAAAAATGACGTATCTAGGATGAGAAAGAAAGGTTTAAAAAAGAAACTTTTTTTCCTTTCTTCTTTTAGCTTTTCAGTAACTCTAAATCTTATTCAGCATAAACATCTTCTATTTCCAGGCAAAATAACACAAACAATGCCACCTCCCACCCAGGTTTCTGTCAGCAGATGCTGCATAAATGGAACAGTTCATGGACAGCAAGAGAAGTTCTGAGAATTCATATAATCTGTGTTACCTAACAAACCTTCACCCTGCAACCCAACAGCCTCTTGCCAGGCAGTACTCAGTACAAGCAGGCTCCAGTGCTTGCAGCGTTAACAGCAGTATTGTTGGAAGCTATTTAACCCTGTAGCTATCAGATCCAGAGAGCTAGATCACAAAATTCCCTGTGGCAACCGAAAGAGTCTCAAGGTAAAAAGGTAGCAAAATTACCTGCTAACCCTTTTATCACAGTTATGAAACCATTCCACACAACCTATGGAGGCCCAGGAAAGCTTCAGCCTGAGAGCAGAAAATTGCTGTAATAAGACCACAGTGGTTTTCACTGTAGTGTGGATAAACTCTGCATTTATAGTCAATAAAACAAACTGCAAAATGTCTAGTTCTTTAGCATCAGAAGCATCAGCCTCAGAAACACTTAACAATTGTTATTTACTTATACGACACTAAAACTTATTTTCTTACTAGAACAGCAATGAATTAGCATCCTACAAGTGGATCATCTGCCTCACACATTGTATTTTGGCTGTTGTGTAGATGCTATGGCTGTAACTGAGCTGCAGAATCAAGGGATTTTTTGAATAAAGTACCAGAATAAATTTTTAGATACAATTTCAATCACCAAGAAAGAAGAGACAAAGTAAATTATTTAGTCTTATGACACTACTAATTTAGAATCATAGAATGATTTGGGTTGGAAGGAACCTTTAAGATCAACTAGTTCCAACCGCCTGCCATGAGCAGGGACACATTCCACTAGACCAGGTTGCTCCAAGCCCCATCCAACCTGATCTATAGTGTTCACAGCCACTGCTCTTTATGAAATTTGGGCTCAAAATGATTAGTGCTATTGAAATACTCCACAGTGACCAGTTAAGGTGTGACTACCTGCAGCCATCCATTTCTAGCCATTCAGTGAAAATAAGTTCCCAAAAGAGGCCACGAGCAATCTTTTCACCCAGAGCTTGCATACTGCAGATGGCCACAGAGAGATTGTGTCAGAAATTTTTCCATGACTGTTAAAGCAGTTATCCAGGAAGCCTTAAAAAGGAGCAGTCTGTTTCTTCATTTGGACCAGTTGAAGAAATTAAACAGGGAGATGTGCTCTTATTTCAGTTTGGGCTAACTGTTCAGTACAAGAGGTGAAGTATTTACAGCGCAGGACATAAAGAATTAGTGATCTGCCAAATCTCCTGCATGTTACGCATTACAAGCAGCCTTCAGTTTTGCTCTGACCCCAGCAGCCCCTGAGCAGCTGTTCCCCCTGTGCAGATCACCAGGACAGGGTGGTTTCTGCATATGGATGCAGCATTTTGGCAAGTGAGAGAGTCACTACATCCTTGTCTCAGTGGAATTTCCTGATGAAGAGGTTTAACTTCTTTGTGATCATTTTATTTTATTCTGCATGACTCAGATTTATGGGCTGAAGAATAATGGAACATCACTACTATACTTGCCACAGGGCCTTTGCCCCATAGTAAAAATAGCTCCTGTGGTAACACACAGCATTAAAAGAAATGGTTTGGGATTTCATACTCTCTTTTTTTAAAGCACATTTTAACTGCATGTCCTTCACCGTCTGAATTCATGCCAAGGAAGCATGTCAGTACTCACTCTCTAAAGATGACTCATCATGATACTGGCAATATAAGACACCTGAAAGTACCAAATTGTTCATTGCACCAAAATACAGCAAAGGAAAAAAACCTCAGTTAATACAAGGTGGTCCTCTAGGTGCCCATTGGCAATAATGCAGAATGGTATAGTTTACTCTGAAAGCTGAAAAATGTCTTTTCAAATGACAGCTGCAGTTCTGAGCACCAAAACCAAAAGGCTTTGTGATCTTGCAGTTGGCAGTGTACTGTCTGAACAACAGAAGATAAAGATTTTCAGAGGAAAAAAAAAGCAGAGAATGGAATTCCAGAATGAGAAAAACGTAACTGAGTCAAAAACTTAAGCTGCCTCTTAGAAGAAACCACTGTCTTGTAGCTAATGCTTGTTATCCTTTATTTGGTCCCAGACCCAAACCTCAGTGAGCTTTGTGCTCTGCAAAAGTAAACTGGTTCATCAGATTGCTATTTCAGCAGATGTCTGCTAAGCTCTCAAGCCACACAGTTGTTTTGTCTAGTAGACAATCTTACACAGAGTTAATGGAAAGTTTCAGAACTGCAGGCCAGATGACTTTTTATCTTACAAGACCAATAGAGGGGTACCTTTACAGACACAAAACCTGCATAGACATTTTTGCACAGGTTGCATCCATTTATCCTGCCACAGAAGATGGAGCTGTTGCCTTCAGGAAAGCTACCCCATATCCTGATAGGTGTGAAGGGATACCCAAAGCAGCATCTCTTGAGTGAGCATTTTTCTCTTCATTCATACCAGAAATGGAGTCAGACAGGGAAAACCTGGACCAAAAAAGCTTTTGTCAGATTGAGTGCCTCACGCACAGTGTCACTGGTTAGCAAGATAGTAGGCAGTTACTGCTGTAGAAGCAATGGCAGTCCACTGCCTTCCCCACTGGAGTCTTAGCAAATAAACCCAAACTGATTAAGCATTCAGAGGTGTGAAGCCCCATAAAAGGTGGCCTGTTTCTATGTGGTTCAGTGTTTTATAGCTCATTTAACTAGTTTCAGTTTCTGCTGTATAATTACTGCTCATATGAGCGCCTTAGCAATTTTAAAGCTTACTCAAAAGCAATGCAATTAATTTTGGAATTAGCGATGTGGACAACTTTTTCAGAGATGCAGTGGACCACTTGAAGATGTTACAGCAAGACTAGGCGCCTCCCTTTAGGCAACTTTTATGTTGCAGCTCAGTCAGAAGTTAAGGATGTGAAGATAAAATTACAAAATGAATTTATGGTCTGTGTTATGCTAGTTCAATCTAGCTTTAATATATGTCAGTCTCTAGAATCTTCAGATATATGTAATTCCTTTTCTCCTCAGCTCTCATTATCTCCCAGCCTTTTAATTTTTGTTTTATTGCGCCATAGGTAAAAGTCACTAGCAATTTACTGCACAGTTCTTTCCTTGGATCAGATACCTTCCACAGAGCTTTTTATCTATAAAGAGCAGATCTTTTCATAGAGTTCTCTCTCCCTTCATTAGAGACTTCACCTTTACCTTCTTCTAAAGGGTAGTGAGCTCTCCACAGCATCTTAGCATGGCCTTCCAGGAAGGGTTCAAAACAACTTTCTTCTCTTCTGCTCAGGGATACTTAATTCATGGAGACATGATGAAAGCTACAGCCTGTCTCACTGGCAGCCTGCAAGGCCATGAGGTCAGCCCTCTCTCTTGTGTGCGGAAGTCCTTCTCCATTCTCCTCAAAGCCAAAGCCACTTCTTTACACAGGGACCTCTGTGTTGCCTCTTCTGAAGAACCCACCACTGATTGTGTTGGAAACTGATGATCTGGGAAAGCTTTTTTTCCACCCCCAGTGGTCACCTACTGCTTTAGTACTGAAAGAGGACAGAATGACTAGGAAGAGACTGGCCACCATAGCACAGGCTCATGAATCATCCTCTCCTGAAAGTCACACTAGGAATGGGTCAATTCATAATTAAGGGCATCTATTGTCTCTCCTTTTTATTGTGGAGGGTAATGAGCTGCCCTTTAGGGTCCTTGATTTTAGTGCATCTTTATCACGTTTGTAAAACAAAGCAGGTCTCTATTTCTACAGTAAAAGCCATACTTAAGCCACTGCCACATACAGTTCCTGCATTGCCTTTGAAACATTTCTGCAACAGTCTCCCATTTTAGAAGAAAGACTAAATCTGGTGACTACCAGAGGGCCTCTATGAGGCAGTCATACAGAGACTTTAAGGCATAACAGGACAATAGTTACAGAACTCATTAAAGCTAGAAATTAACCAGGTTTTATTTTGCAGCCCCTACGACTCTAATAGCTCTGGGGAGATCAACTCCCATGTAGCAACGCTTGCCATAAAAACATTGCAATTCTGAGAAGCAAAGGGCACACACACACACAGACCAGACCTACACATCATTGTACCCCTGCAAGCTTGAGGAAATGGTAAAATTCCCAGATCAGCTTGGTAGGATTTTTTGTTTTGCTGTAATATAGAACTATTGGATACAATAACCAAACAAGGGATCCCGAGACTTAGACTTATGTAGATCATGAAGAGTACAAAACATACCTTATTTTTTTTAATCATCCAAGTGCATAACCCCCCCTCCCAAAACGTGCAAAATTTATCATTCTACCAATGTATCCATTACTTCTTGTGTTTATGTACTGAGCACCAACAGTGCACTCAGCACTGCATAATCACATAAATTCACATTACCTCTCCACTAAAGACTTCGTGATCTAGCACAACTATGCCTTGAAAGTTGCCACTTATATGAGGCCACATACTTGTTTCCTAATTTCCCCACTTTTGAGCATTTAAATTCTCAAACATAACATTATACATTCCGCTAACAGCTTTCAAGTTCTTGGTGGTAGAAGAAAACAAATGTCTTCTGCGTAAATAAGTATATGTGTACAAATCTTTAAGCACACGTACATGCATAAATATATATACATGTTCTTGCTAATAAACTTTCAAACACATAAACTCTCAAATTGTGCAGCAAGAGCTGTACAATTAATAATTAATGTTTTGATATACATTATGTAATATTGATTAAAGTTACATTTGAGTAAACCCATCTTGGTTTGGGTCAGCCAACCTTACATATATACTCATTTACTGTACCCAATTAACATAGAATAAAGTTCCTCTTACTGAATATTTAAAAAGATATTATCTGGGCTTTCAGGGAAAAAAAGTCATTTTTCTTCCCCGTGTGCCTTAACAATTTGCCTTCTATCCTCATGCCCTCCAGTTAACACAGGTTTGGGGGTTTTGGGGGTTTTCTAAGTGCAAGGGTCTGTGGCAATCAACTATAAAAGGTACTTCAGAACACATACAGAGATCAAAGAATGTTACTGGATTTACTTTTTTTCATCTCACTGCAGAAGAATAGGCATCAAATGAAGTCTGTAAAGCTAAGTCAGTAACTAGCATGTCTTCTACAAGAAATTCCACACTACTGGCCTAACTAGTATGAGAAAATAAAGAATTCTTACTTAATTCTTTTCTTATTTCAGAACATTTTTTTCTCTTTATTTGCAAAAGGCACTTTAAGCCTTTCAGGAAGTAAAGGAGAGAAAACCTGACCCATAAACATGTAATAGAGAAGGGGTTTTGTTCTTTTTGTTAAGAATGCAAAGAAAGTTCCTATGAGATATCTCCAAACTTGCACTCAGGCAAAAAAAGATCAACCTTCCTAAGCAACCTATACATGTCAGGCACTGTAACCAGCTAAAGTCTACATGAGAAACGTTTCTCAAGGGCTGATATTTGAGCTGGCAGTGGCTAACATATTCTTAATACCATAGCATCCCTGGAGAGTTTATGCATTTACAATCACTATCTAAAAAGAAGGAAAGAAAGAAAACATAACCAAATGGCTAAGGACCAGAAGAGCAGGTCACTCCAGCCCCAGCTGAGCCAGGCTGAGTGATGCTGATGCTACCGTAGGCGAACATGTCAGGTTCCTTCCTGTACCTTCTCCTTCTACAGCCAAAAATAGCTTCTATGAAATACAAAATTACTTCTTTAAAAGCAAAAGGTACCAGCAGACTCTGAATTCCATCACATCATTAGTGAAGAAAGCACAACTTTCACAAAAGCATTACATATCTATATCTCTTCTTAGCTCTGGCACTAAATCAGCAAAAACCCCGAGTACATCTCAAGAGCTCTCAAGACTTTTACACTATGGCACTTCAGTCTTTCAAAGGCACTCTGTCTCTTACTGTTCTGACCCCAACCCAGCAGACATAGCATGCCTTCTTACAATGATTATTTAGAATTTTTATGTGTGGTTGTACAAGTAACAGATCTACACAGTTCTATGTGAACTGGTATTTCAGCGTAGCCAGTGTTTTATGTTAGCATAAATGAGAAGCCATATGAGACTACTTCAAGAATGCTTCCCAGATCATGTTGATAGTAAAATTTTATAAGATAATGTTGATGCTTTTAACATCAAACTTATGGATTAAACATGTCCCAAACACATTTAATGTATGCAAGTCATTTATCATTATCTGTTCAAACAAACTGGCAATATTTATCCTATTAATTCAGGCAAATGTAGGAGTGTTTACTGAGTGGTGGAGAATTATAAGGATACGTTCAGACAAGAATAAACACAAGAAAACTAAAATGAATATTGTTTAATGTAAAAATATGCCATCCTACTCAGCTCTCAAAATAAACTGCTAAACTGCAGTCGGCCTTCTGGTTTCAAAAAAATTATTGTTAGGTTAATCTGTCAGGCTTAATTTGCATTTCTATATTTACTTCTTTTTCTCACACATTTAAAATATAATGTTAGTGGGTTTCAAGAAAGCATTCGGAGAAGATCTGGATATTTTATAGTTGTGAGATCAAGGCCAATGCTCGTTACTTTTTTTCTTTGTTATTTATGCTTTTAAAATCTCTTCCCTTTTTGCAGTTGTTTTTTAGTGAAATCTTATTTTCCTTTCCACCTACCTCCAACTTCTTCATTCTCCATCTCACTGTACTACTGTCTTTTTTCCCCACTATTTCCTCCACTTATCGTTCCTCACCTCCTTCTTCTGTATCTCCAGTTAACCAACCCCTACTCAGTGATGTGGTACTCATGGAAGAGGGCGGAGGAAAGGTAGCTGGGCTGAGAACTGTGCCAAGACAAGTGAATAACTGTTGCTGAGAAACCAAGGAGAGGGTGGCATTATCTCAGCAGCTAATTTTGGGTAGATGACATGAGATAAAGATGAGATAAACCTTATACACTGGCCCTGTTCTGAATTTCAGCTCAAAAAGCCAGAAATCGAGGCCAGCCTACCAAGTATATTAAACCCCAAGAAATTTACCCCAGGAGATGGAGATATTTCTGGTATTCACTCTGTTCATTTAAGGAAATAAATTGCTTTCTACAAACGCTTGCTGAAAGAGGCGTGATGCTGGCATACAAAATCAGCTAATTTTTCCTGCCGTGGGTGGCACCAGAAGCATGGTGGCAAATGGGTAGAGAAGAGAAACTATGACAAAATTTATAAACGCAGGAATAAGAGTCTGGATGCACTTTTTCTGCATCTACACTATTCCAATGTAACTTGCAATGCGGGGAAGGTGTTACGCTGTCTTTATCCAAGCAGGTGAGCTCGTTTCTCTGCAGTGCTTCCACACTGATCTTCAGAACAAGAATGAAGGTCAGTGTCCCACAACCTAATATAAAAACTCTCCCAGTTGGAAGAGAACTTTAACAGGCAATTGCACTGGTGTTAATGAATTGATTTTTAACAAATAAATAGCCCCAAAACCCACAGCTTTTTTGCTTTTTTCCATTTTATCTGGGAAAATTTAATTCTTTAATGTTGAATTTTTTTATTAGTAAAGTAACTAACTTATAATTCCTTTAACAATAATATGTCTTGTGACCCAAATGGTACAAACAACTCACTGATTGTGGCAGATCTACAAGACAGTGTGAGCATCTGGCCTCCTCTGCTTTGATCAATGTGTTCAAAGCCTACTTGAGAAAGATGGATGCTCATTCCTATTAAGAGAACAATGGAACTGGATTTCTGTGTATCCAGAGAGAAGGCAGTAATACAATTTTCAGCAGTCAATGGAAGTTAGTGGCCCAGCTTCTATTTGTGCCTTTGAAAATCTCCCCAGTGAGATTCTGTGGGTGAATTAGAGCTACAGGGTAATCTCCTAAATTGGAACAGAATCAATATGCTAAATGAAAACATTTAACTTAAAGTTTAATTTAAGCCCTGAACTGATGGAATTAAAAATGTCATATCCTAATAGATGTATGGAAATAAAGTCTCATCACTAGCTGATATGTCATAAAGAGCATGGGGCTAAAATTACCATCTAAAATCTCATGCCAGCTCTACATTCAAGTGAGATATAATACCAACATGGTTTTCTATGGGTGGGATATAGATACTCAGAACACAGGCAACTGTGCCTGGTTTTGTTTATATATCAAACAAAAAAACGTTTTCTGAACTGATTCAGGGCAGCACTTCAAGTTTCATGTTCTCCTACTATACACAGATGTGTTAATAGAAATCAGCCCGACAAAAGTATGTGTTTTTTAATGAGTTCCACACTTTCTAATCTAGAAAATCACCAGTATAACATATTGGTGTTTAGAAAGATATCATAATAACTAAGACACAGGACAGTAAGTATTCCTAAGTGTATGAGGTACTTGAAATTAATAACCTCAGTAATAAAATTAATACTTTTTTCCTAGTATTTAGTAACTGCTTCCAATATAAGCTCCAATGCAATTAATGCACAGAAGCTTTTGTCATCTGTTAAATTTCTTAAATGCCACTGTAAGGCTTGCTTAAGATTTGGATTCATGTTATCATTTTTATCTATGACAAAGAAAAGCATTATTTTGGGAAATCATCCAAACTACACATGTGAAATAACCAGGAAATAACTGGAAACACCTAAGTGACTGTTTTAAAGATTATCAAGTCACATTCTGGAGACATTTAACCCTGACCATTTTCCTTTGAAAAGAATGAAATGCCCATGAAATGCAAATGCACCTTTCATTTATTAGTAAGAGTTTTATATGGGCATGAAAAATTGTACATTGAAGTGAAAGATGTGGTTTTAACAAAACTGGTGTGGCTGTAATAATCAGATTCTCCTTACTAATACCAGGATGAAACATGGCTAAATTATGCTATGGAAAAGATGAATTTGAGAGGCAGTATAGTAACATAATTTGCCAGCAGGCTTTTTTTACAGATAAGATGGATATATTATGTATAACACCGAAATAAGTAATAAACATAAAAAACCAACTTTAGTACCGGAGGATGAGAGACTGATAATCATATTTTCTCATAAGATGGAAATGATGGGCATTACTTTTTAGAGGTATTGGTATAAATCCTTGTATATAAAAATGAACGCAACCTGAACTGTAACATGATTTCAGTGCCTACAGGTATTGCTTCCTACAGCAAACCTAATTTCTCTCCAGTTGCTAAGTGTAGTCTATTCTTCTCCTCTTCCTTCTTTCTCTCTCTCTCCCTCTCCCCCCACCCCGCCCTGATTGTTTGATTTTCCATGTTAGCTAAGTTAACACATTTGCTTCTCACTTACATGCGGACCAGTTGTCTGAGACTTTTCACAGATTTCTGCTCTGTTGACAGCTATTTTAGGTGCATTCAGAGCTAGTTTAAAGATGAAAGCTGTGATATATGACTTTCTCAGATGGGCTAGTTAAGACAATAGTTTTAAGAGGCAGTAGTAAAATCAAGTTTTAAAATATTCAAAACCCTCCTTTTGTTGTATTTTAATAGAATCTTAAAAATATTATCAGTCACAAAAATAATGCTGGCTTTCCTGATGAAAAACTAATTTTCAAGTATAAAAATTATATTCCTGTTATTAGCGTAAATCAAGATATATATGCATATGTTATAGTATAACATGGAAAGTTTTTGCAAAGAATAAAAATTAACCTCTAAAACTTACTGTCTTTTCAATGAGTGCATTTGCCCTTCAGAGTTAATAGGGAAACTGTAGTCTGTAAAAACAAAACCTGTATAAGCATGCAGTGTGACAGCCTGCCTGTGCCTTGCACAGAAGGTGCTACAGTCTTCTCAAACTGAAGACTTGACATCAGCAAAAATAAACACCAAAAGTGCCATGAAGGAGGTGAGTAAGTGCAAAGTGTGAGTGACAGTCCTCGGGCTGGGTATGCACCCACACAGGCTCCAGGCTGACATGCTGGCAGTGGACAGTCTGATGGAAGCTCACCCTGGAAACAGCCTGCATATGCTTTTTTATGGGGTCCTGAATGTAGGCAATAGTGTTCCTGGCTGATTCCAACTCTGCATTTCCTTCTCACTGCTTCAGTGCTGCAATTTGGCTCAAAATATCTAATACAAACCCAGAGTGTTGGCTCAAAGGTATTTTTTTGGATTTCAGGTATACTCGATGTACATTGTATAAATCAATCTCAGCTTTGCTGTACAGGAACACCAGTAATAGTCACATTAGTTTTGGAGTGAACCTCTGCCTCTAAAAGAGTTTTTCTCCCACCTTCGTCCAAGACCTATGCTATGCAGTGGGAGTTTATTAAAGTTTAAAAAAATATATTAAAAATATAGGCAGTCAAAGAGAAGTCACAGTCAACTGTAATGTAAACAAACTCCACAGAAATCAAAAGCATTTGGTTCACAAACCTTAGGGCAGATTTTGATCCCACATATATCACTACAACATCTGGAAACGAGGAAAGAGGGGAGGAAGCACCCTGTAAGTACAGCACACAACTCCTCCCTTTGCTCACCCTTGCTTTCACTCCTCACCTTCCTTCTCATTTTCTCCTCCTCCTCTCCTTCCCCTACACTTCCTCACATAGCACTCAGGTAACTGACAGCTCGGACAAGTCACATTTCTCAATTGAATTAGCAAACCCATCCCCTTCATTTTCATTTTCTAGGGATTCTTTAACAATTTGTTCTTTTCCTCTCTTTGGAGCAGTTTAAGTCTTTTACATGGCTATATATATAGCCTTACATATATATATATATATGTATATATACACACACACACACAATATATGTATTAGGATATGTATTTACTATTTGTTTATATCAAGGAAATGGAGAATAAAATGAAGTAAATACCTAACACTTTGTTTTGCAAGGTGACAGCTTCTCCTCTAACTAGCTGCTATACCTTGTAGCAGGCACTGTAAGGCCCCCTGTGGATCCATTACCATTTATCTGTAATTTAGCCTATTAGCCTTAACACTACATGACATTATACTCTGCTTACAGCATATGTTGGCAGTTTCACTCCGTGAGGCCCATTTACTGAATCCTGAAGTGTTAGCACACAGCAAAACTGTGCAGTGTATACACAGAAATCCCCAGAGTAACTTTGTATTTGCAATCCACATTGTGGCTTGATGTGTTTGAATTAGATATGTTTTAAATTCATAATTCTGAGATATATGTAATTGCTTCATATGTTGCCATGCTCACAGTGCTCATTATGTAATGCAATGTAGACCAGAACACAGGAACTACAACTTGCTATGCCACAGTTTAGAAAACGGTATAAAAGAGGGACAAAACCCCCCAACCAAACAAACAACATGCTTGAAAGAAGAAGTAGGAAGAAAAACTAATTTTTTCTCAAAATCAAGCAGGAGTTATAACCAACGCACAACTTACTCAGTACTTTACAGAGTAATGAAACAGTCTATTAAATTTGCAGCTACGGGGGCTTGTCTGAACTTTATTTCATGACTAAAGTCTGGAAAGCAATCAGTTTTGAAGACTGTTTTTTAAAACACCTTTTAATGTTTTGTTCAATAAAATTAGGACTGTAGATGTCACTGTATTAACTGCTGTTAAAGCAAACACTTATGATTATAAATGGTACTGATATATCCAGATTAATTTTAAACAACAGAATTTTGACATGAAGAAAAAACAATTTTCATTGGTATTGGATTTAAATAATCAAATAAATCTAAGAACTTTGGACTCAAAGTATGTAGCCAGCTGAAATGAAGGCTACGACAAGCGACTATAGAAATTATGAACATCATTACATGTATTTAACATGAATCATCTTTTCACACTACAGTGAAGAGATGTGAAAGGCTTAGGGCACACCTAGAGCTAAAATCCTTTGCTATCAAATACAGACATGACTCTGTTAGTTCAGATTCCAAAGATGAGGATTCACCAGACCTGTAAATATTCCTTTGCTATACGCTTTTTCCTTGTGCAACACAGAAGAATCCATTAATTAGCTTTTGCAAAAGTATTGATTTAGACCTCTGGATAAAAATTGTTCCAGGATAGAAGCATGTGCTTTTGAACTTGAACCACCATACGGTGATGAATAAATATTGGGCCTTGAATTAACTTGTAAAATTCTGCATCAGCATTTTATAACCGTAGCACATTTTTCATTTTTACTGCCAAACCACACTGCATTAGAGTAAAAGTCTAATTTATACGTAGCCAAATGGTATGGATTTGTCAAATAGGAACATGCGCTTGGAAATAGTCAACCTTTTCCTGTAATTTCAGATTTTTTCACCATTCTTGAAGTGGAGAGGTAATGGATTTTAAATTTTCTAGAGTGCTTATGAATAGCTTCAGAAGCCAAATCTTTTATTCTGTGTTTCGGTGCCAGCAGATGGTTCCTTCAAAACCACACTCCCAGTTTTTACTCTAGAAATAGTACTCCATGGAAGATTTCTGGTTCTGGCAGCAAAACATCCAGACTTTCTTAATTTTACTTTGAATTTTGAGAATTTCTCCAACTCCTCATGAAAAAAACCCAACATGAGAACATGCTATTCCTTCAAGCACAGGGAAGGGAACTGTGCTTGAAGAGATGAAAATCATAAGGCAGAATTTGAAAAGTGAAAAGGTAAGAAGGATTAATGAAGAAGAAAGAAAAGTTATAATACTATCAATCAAAAAGAAAAAAATTAAAAATCGGGAGGACAAAAAAATACTGCTTCTTGGTCAGGCTTTTGTCAGGCACTTTTGCTCGAGCTGTGAAAATGATAAACTATTCCAAATAGTCTTTGGCAAAAAAAAAGAATAGGAAATGGGAGGTCTGACAGCCAAGAAACTTTGAATATAATATCACAATGACTTTCTAAACCAAGTTCTTCAGATAAAGAAGTGATCTCTACTCCAGTGAGATCAGTTGCAGTGTGCTTACCAGTCCTTTCTGAACATCTCTTTTTAATTTACAAAATGATTAAAATATTTTAAAGCTAAAATCACATTATTTTGTCATTTATAGTTGAAATACTTAAAGAATTAGCTGCTCAAAACCTGCTTATTTTTGTGCATTTAATTTGCCTGAAACCTAATAATATATTTATTGTTTAGTACTCTTTTAATAAGAATTCTTTTAAATAAAATTGTTAGATACTCTATACCAGAATTTGTGTCTGAAATAGGCTATATAGCTATAATTATAGTAGTCTATAATTAAACGTAATATAAAATGGAAGTAATTTACAATAGCCTATCTAATGCTTGTAGCTTTGTTTACCAAGAAACTTTAAAATGCAGCATTATTTACTCAAAATTACGATATAATTGCTTTGACATTGGTCTTCACAAATCATAGAATCACCAAATAGTTTGGGTTGGAAAGAATGTCAAGATCATCTAGCTCCAACCCCCCTGCCA